>NC_068406.1:10173875-10388875 GCF_023724105.1 Carassius gibelio
CAGAATGACTTTCTGGTGTTCAGTTTCCAACATTCTCGCTCCTGCTGCCTGTCATTCGCCTCCCTCTTAAAGGGAAAGCTCGTGTTTCTGGGTTTCCCTTGGGCAAAAAGAAAAATGTTGGTATCCTTGAAGGGGCGAAAGGGAGATGATCTGTTCATGAGTACCTGCTGTAAATCAGCTTTGATGTCATTTTATCCTTAATGTAGCTCTAATGCACACAAGAAAAGAAGTGTATGCATTGAGTTTTGGAAAAAGCACAGGATAACATGCATTTGTATACTTTACATATATATATATGTATATATATATATATATAGAAGAAACAGAAATCATTTGAATTTAAATAGTTTACATTTTAGACAAATTCTGACACAAATCCATAATATAGCTAAAAATTTGAATATGTTGTATGAACTTTTGTGAAACTTTAGTGCTTTATTGTCCGTTTTCAAGTTCAGATATTAAGTTTTAATGTCAATAAAAAAAACTTACAATTTCAAAAAAGGCATATGATGATATGCATTTTTATGCTTAAAAAAATGAATCTGAATTTGTAGAATTTCAATTTTAGTCTACTCCTAACACAAAAATATGGTGGTGCATGATCTGGAATGTGTCATATGGACTTTTTGAAGTCAATGACATGATGATCTTTGCAGTGAATTTACTCCCCTTTATGTTTATATGTTGCATGTCATTTAAAAAAGCAAGGAAAATAAAACATCAAATTTAGTTCAGTGATTTAAAAAAGTGAGGGAAAAAAATACTATTTATTTATAAATCAAGTGTGAAATGTGCTGTGACAAAAAAAAAATATCAGTGTGCCGTACGCATTGCTTGCCAAACCTGACACACAACACTTAAACATTTCGAGCAAACCCTCAATTAAGACCTTTCCAACAGCAGTGTCATTGTATTAAAGTTCTCTGTAACGAGGGGGCTCCATCACAGTCACCCCGTGTGACATTTGGGTGGGGGCCTGTTAGCCAATCCAAATCATCAGAGTCCATCAAAGCGCCTCCAGACCTGCGTTTTTATGTCTCTTTCTGTCTCTTTTTCCCTCAGCGCATGCACAACTAGACATCGCCGCGCAGGGGTGAGAGCCCAAAGCCGATGTGCCATTTCTAATCCCCTCTGTTCCTGCCTTTGTGTAGTGGCCCAGCAGGAAGTAGGAGCTGGGCAGACAACAATTAACAAAAGAGCTGTGAAGAATACAATTAGCCATCAATAGGAAACCACAGGCCTTTGTGCCTGTTTCCATGGAGATGCTTGACTACCACTATTCCAGGATTACAGAACCTTACCCCCCCCCCCCCCCCTCCACAACACCACCACTTCGTCTTTCTTTAACCCTCTCCATCCTTCTTTTCTTCCTCTGCCTTTTATATCCACCTCTCTTTCTTTATTTCTATGTCACTCTCTTGTCACTAAGTAACTCTGGGGGCTTTAGACGAACGTTCGCACCTTTGTTCTGCTCGGAGCTTTTCAGATCTTCTACCTTTGTGTCCCCCGCTGGGCTGAGGTGAAGGTGCCGACTTTTTTTTTTTTCATTACTCTCTCCCATTTTCTTCATTTGTCCAAAGGATTACCCAGACTGGAGCTTTGTAAGGGTTTGAGAAAGACCTGAGCAGATATAACGCCTCTTCTGAAGAAAGGTTCATGTGTTTATGGTCCGTCTGCATGGGCCCGCACCCTTTGTCCTGGACTACACAGTGTTTATTAGTGATTCACGCTGTTGTTTAACACAGATAATGAGGTTTTCGTTCTAAAAACGTGTTACAATTATGCAATTTTCGTTGTGGGAACGGTAACTGAAATGTTCCTCTGAATTACACGTCATAATCAGAACAAATTTTTTGTTACATTTTTTTTTAACGCATTTCATCATTCACTGTTTAATTAAAACCCTTTAGGCCCAACACACACTCCAAGAAATTACATGAGCTCAAATGCTTATATGCAAATTTGATTTCATTAATTGTATTTCAAAATGTGTCAGAACGCAATTTGTAACTAACCTACACATTGCTAAAAAGCACTATATTATGGAGTATTTAGTATAGTATATACTGTCGTCAAGTAATAGTTTGAAGAGAATGTTAAAACTCTTTAAATCTGGTTTAATAACACAAGAATGTGAAGGTATCTCTATCGCCCCCTTGTCACAAAGTTTATCACAAAGACACTTGTAATGCACTAGGAATGTTAAAAGTGAAGCGTGTGCAAAAAATGTAAACTCTAAAAAGAATTAAAAGAAAAATAAATAAATAAAAATAACAAAATAACAAAAAGTTAAAAAGAAGTTAAAATAATTTTCTCAAAATTGAAATTATTTTTATAGGTAATTATGTGTATGACTTGAAAAAAAAATTAAATTAAATATATTGTTTTCAAAAAGGTTTCCTCAAAAAATCCATGTACTCAAACACACACAGCAATGTTTCAGTGTTTTTGCTTTTTGGAAGTATCAGCCCATGAATGGCAGAGTTGGGGGTAAAGCATTACAAGTAAAACAAGTTACTTAATCAGAATACTTTTTCAAGTATCTAGTAAAGTAACACATTACTTTTCAATTTACAATAAAATATCTGAGTAACTTTATCAAAAAAGTAACACCAGGTACTTTGTTTTCCCATTTATTGACTGACATGTCTTCTGTCCCCATATTAAGAGAAATTGGAAGTACAGAGGCGTTGTTTGCTGTGTGAACATGGTGTAGTTCTAGACTAAATGTGAATGTGCATTAATTCATCCCACTCACAAAAAAAATAAAAATTGATGTTGTATTCATCAATATGAATTAAAACAGAGAAATGCAAACTCAGAATATGACGCAAACCTATTAATAATAACACATCAAATAAGTTAAATAACACAAATGTATCAAATCCCATTTTATTAACCAGTGTTTTTGCTGCTGAGCTTTGATGATCCATACAAATGACAGCAAAAATGACTTTAGATAAACTAACAATTGTAATTTATTGTTTATTTTATTGCTGAAGAGTGTTGAACCTTCTTCTCCTGTGTTCTACTGTACAGACATGACATTTTGTTTCCTTCAGCCTGAGGTTTATTCATTACACTTTTACATTTGCTATAAATAGAGCTTCTTTTAGTAAAAACAATCAAGACCTGCTCATATTTAAAAAGTAACTCGAAAGTAACCACAAAACTAATATAACACATTACTTTCCATAAAAAGTATTTAACGTAATTAATTACTTTTTTAGGGAGTAACCCAATATTGTAATGCAATACTTTTAAAAATGTAACTTTCCCCAACACTGGTGAATGGTTTACTTGTGAACTTGCATAGAGTATGTTTCTGGCCTTAGATAACGCTGTTGGAACGTTTCCTATGAGCTCCTAAAGTCAGGACAGGCCTTTGTCCATCAGCAGACTGGCGAACCCAAACACTCTGCATCTTTCTGCAGAACCGTGGCATTTACGAATGCAAATGACTCCGTAGAATGAAGACGTTAATTCAGTCTTTTGGAATACAACCATTAGTTCTTTAGACCCCTTGTCTTCATTATAACACAGCCGGCCTGTCAGGCCTTTAAGAATCACTCTGTATTCTCCGCACTAAGAATTAGGCAATTAGGCAATCATTGTGACTAATAAGAATAATCTCACATTGTGGTTGCAAAAAAGGGCTCATTTTATAAAAAGAACTTTGGGAGCGGATATGCCTGTGTTCTCTCTTCCTGTTTGCTTGTGTGTAGATATGCTGTTTCTCCCCCGCCTCACCTATTAAAGATCTTTATCAACACATGCAAATGCGTCTCATTAAAAGCATTATTATTGATGATTAAGTTCACGTTTCCCATTGCAGTGAATAAATCTGATTATCTATATGCAGATATTTTAAGACTCAAACATGCTTTGGGGGCTTGTTTGCAAAACGTGAGAATGATAAGCTGATTAGAAGCTGCAGCTTTAGATAGTCCTCAGTGTTTTACCACAGTACTTCAGTGATGCTATCAGGTAAGTGCCGGGAAGATTCAGAATAGACATCAAAATTGCTTTGTTAATATGAAAAAAAAAAATATCGAAGCATTTCATTTTGCTTCCAAATAAGTGATTTGCTTTTTGAACTTTTGACATTTTAGCTATTAACTAGGCCATTAAACTAATCATGCTTGTTCAATGTGGCAGCAGTGTGGAATTGTGGGAGAACAACGTAAACCACCATGAAATGGTTGTTTTCCTTTGCAACTGCTATCTGCGCTGCTTACTCTCCAACCAAAATGGCATTTTTGTCTATGTAGGCACTTCACAAAAAACCAATGCGTCCTCATAAAAAAAAAACAGCTCAAAAAATGTTGATGGGGAAATAATACTGAGCCAGATAGTCACTTACACCACATGGGAGGGAACTTGGGTGATATAGAACAGCAAACATGACAGATACTTGCCCAAAAACACATATGCGATAAGGTCAAGCGCATTATTTCTGAGAATTATCGGAAAGCCGCAACCCGTTCCGATTTCTGTTCCGTTGATTTCAAGCAACAAACGTGTTTGTTTGTGAGAAACGCACGATGCGAAACATTCCTTTTCGACCGCAAACGTTCAGCGAAATCACAAGAATCAGGTCTGCACAACCTAATTGAGGTAAAAGCAATAGCAAAAAAGCAGCAGGTGGTTTGAGAACCAAAGGGTTTGAGAGGCAAGTTGGGCTTCGTTTATTTTCAGGCCAATTACAAGCTTTTTGTGCAACTCGGCTTTCATCAAATATCTCGTATCTGAACAAAATGGGTTGAGAGGCTCCAAACAAGTTTATCTGATGGTGCTTTCAGGCTTTCGGCATTTCCATGTGCCAGAATTCTCTCTCCAAACCGGAGGAAATGGGCGAAGGGCATTGACCTCGTCTGTTTCATGTCTGCTTGTATAGAACTCACATTGTGGAATGAAAAACTCTACAGAAACAAACATCACAGTTCTGCTCGAGCACTAAACTAAAATATACAATCAATTATAAAAAGGAGCATCAAATGGACTGTATACTTTTTTGTTATTCTTGGAACTTGACAGACATGTATGCATTTGGTTGATGTTTTTTTTCTAAAGTAACTGATGTTGTATTCAAGCATTTCTCGTTTCTTTCCAGTTCATACATTATCTGGGAATTGAACCCATTACCTTGTTTGTGCAACATGAATAAAGGACAGATGTGGTCACGTTATAAACTAAAAACTCTTCAAAAATGAAATTTTTAAACTGGCATGCTTGCATAAGCCATTAAATTTGATTTTATGGTGCTTCGAATTTGATTTGTTTTCCTCACAGAAGACCTGTGACGTAGTGCACATGTCATATGGACTGTTCACAGTACTTTTATATTGCTTTTTGTTATTTTTGTAGTTTGACAGACATTTACATGCATGGAAACACCCACAACAACCTTAATGTCATTCTCGCCATTCTCTATTGTCCGAACTACAGAAACTTAGGAGAGATCAGGTCACAGTACAAACGTAAAACTTCCAAGCTGGAATGTTTGCATATACAGAAACAATAATTTCAAACTTGCTATAGTGCTTCAGATTTTATCTGATCTGAAATGGCCTTAAGAAGATATGAAATTTATCACACAAATCATTTGGACTGCCTTTATGGAAGTTCTATAATGTTTTTTAAAACTTATCAGATTTGTGAATTTATGCATTTGGTAGACACATTTTTTTTTTTTAAGCAATGGATATAATTTTCAAACATTTGTTTCCACATCATGCATTTCCTGGGAATGAAACCCATAACCCATAAGCATCATTCACCATGTTTGAACTACACGAACGAAGGACAGGTGTGGTTACATTATCAACTAAATACTTTTTTTTTTTTACTTAAACATTTACACTGGCATGCTTACATTCTGCATCAATGATGTCAAGCTTCATTTCACATAAACAACAAGCTATTATATGGCTCCCAAAACATTGAGATCAAGTTATAATGGACTATTTTTATGCTACTGTTATAAATTTCTTTAGAACAAACATTTATGTTTATGCATTTGGTAGATGCTTTAAATCAAATCAAGCATTTTTTTTTCATTGCATGCATTCCCCGGGAATCAAACCCACAACCTTGGCATCATTACAGCCATTCCCTACTGTTTGTGCTACTTGAGCAGAGGACAGTTGTGGTCACACTAGGAACTAAAAAAACTCTTTAAAAACTCAATGCTTGCATCCAGTATTAATTTTGTCAGTGGCTTCAGAAATGCCTGGGAATCAAACCCATGACCTTGACATTGCTAGTGCCATGCTCTAAAATGAGCCGATGTTGATTCGGAACAGCATGTGAATTTGCACTAAAAGCCACAATACACAGTCAAACCATCCTAGATCAAGACCATGATGCCCACTAGGCCACCAAACTGCAAGCGCAAACACACACGCAGTGCATGTCAAATTGGCGTCGCATTCAAGTCTGCCAAGAGATTCCAGCTCTAGCTATTTTCAATTTGTCATGGTAAACCCAGGTGACAAGGCACAAGTTATGTCCCACTCCCCCTTTTTCTCCTTTTAGAGGCCTGTCTGGTCCAAAACCACCCACATTTCTACTTTAGCGCTTCTGCAAAAAAACAAAAAACAAACAGTTGTGAGAATAAAGGGCCGGCTCACGGCAGGGGCTGAAGGGAATATTGGCAGTGCCGCACACAAAGGCTGCCCTGAAAATAGCCCCCTAGCACAATGAAACCTGCCACTCTGTCTATGAGATAATGTCTAATTGAAAACAGTGCCGCCATTGTGCCGCTGTCACCGGCCTATTGTCCAAAGCCTGCCCCCCCCCCCCCCCCCTCTCTGCACACACTTTTTTTTCCATTGACGCGGTGCGATTGTTCCCTGCCATTGTGGCACCCGCACCCCTCACTCTCTCTCTGTATTGTTATAATTTCATTACTCGTTTGTTTTTTGTTCCACATCTCCTTTTACACCCCTGCAGGTCTTTTGTTCTGTACATTTAGGCATTTCATATTGAATTGCCAACACATTTTGTGTGCGCGCATATGTGTACGTGTGCAAAAGTCTACCTCGCAGGCGAAAAAAAAAAGTTCCATGAAAGGTGGAAAAGTGACCAATTTTAGCAAACATAAGTGAGAAGTTTAGAGTGTGAGTGTTTACCACAAAAAGAGCAACAACAAATTCAATTCCAAAATGCACAAAATTACATAAGCGTCACCTTGTAGTCTGTTTGTTCAGAGTCATTTTAAAACTGGTGCCTTTTGGGTCCCTCATTAACATATGCGCGATTAATGACTTTACCAATGAAAATCTGATGCCAACTTTCATTATGTGTTATTGGAATACTGCAAGCATCAAAACAAATCCAAAAAAGAAAGTTTTGTTTTGTTTTGCATTTCTTTTAATAAAGATTTGGACTAAAAATAAATATACAGAAATAAAAGCAAGCAATATCTCCTAATTTCTAATACAAAATTATTTATTAAATATATATATATATATATATATTTTTTAATAAAATATTTACACATTTAATATGAAATGTCCAATTTCAATATCATATTAAATTAATAAATATTATAAATGCATACATACATATTAAAATGTCTTTAAAATGTCAACTTTGTTAACATAATTTTGTAAGGTAAACTTTCCCTTATGAATCATACCTTACATTTTCATTATTTTGAGCAAAAGGTTAACAATAATAAACTGTAACTAAACTGTAAAATTGTCTTTGTTTCTTCTAAGAAGGTATAATTATTGCCAGATGTAAATTCATTACTTTTGAGATGGCACAATGCAGTTAAACAACTCAAAACATTATGTATTTCACAGAATGCTGTAAAACGAGAAAAGGAGCACTTTTCATTGAATAACCATTAGTGCTAAGAACATGCGATTGCTTTCATGTTATCTGTTTTACATTTGTATACTGTTGAAAAGATTGCATAGAAAAAGTGCACTGCAAAGTACATCCATTGACCCGCAGTCCCTTGATAAACCTCTATCATCACTGATCATCTGATGATGCTGAAACACGAAAATGTCTGAAGCTTGTTCATTATTTATTTGCACAAAGCCCGGCCTGTTTTGGACCCTCTTTCACTTCAGAGTCTGGATCTTTGCCCAACGGTGCCACAACCGTTTCAGCCAAAGCGAGTCACAATGAAAAATGCTACGAATGTTTCCTTGGCTGAAAATGAGAAACAAAAGCCCTTATCGGACTTGCATATTATTGAATGTGTTAATAGGAGAAAAATGGAGGTATTATGTATTACGACAAGACTGTTAAAACAAGATAAGCAACGTGTTCACAGGTCACTGCCTGAGTGCACAGAACGATCTGGTGGAGTGTCACCTACATGTAAACAGCATTTACATACAGCTTCCTGCTGTTTTTGTTAAGTGCACTTTTATTTATAGGACAGCCATTCTTGATATAGAAAATGTGTAGAAAATAAACAATAAATAAAATTATAGAAATATATATTTTAAATAAAATTATAAATTAATAACTGCTTCACTGATTATTATTTATTAGAAGGCATGATATATAAAATATATAGAAAATAAATAATAAATAAAATTATAGAAATATATATTTTAAATAATATTATAAATTAATAACTACTTCACTGATTATTATTTATTATAAGGCTTGTTATATAAAATATATAGAAAAAAAACATAATTAAATATATAATACACACACACACACACACACATTAAATAGTATTCAATTAAATATTATTAATAGAAACTGCTCCAAATTAAAATAAAAAAAGGTCTCCAACCCTTAAGTAATCTTGAAATCTTTTTTTCTGTTTCCAGAAGTATGTGTCAATTCTCACACAATACATCGTTCCATTAAGAAATGACAAAAGAGTAATTTACAGGGGATTGACTGGAAAACAATTGTATGTTTCTTTTTCTAAACTCTTTGGGTCTTTATGAAGTATTTTCGTCCTCAGTTCAGAACGATGGAAACAAACAGGCCATCACTCTTTCCAGACAGAGGGGATGGCAGCCAGATAAATTGCCTGAAGTCTTTTAAAATCCCTATTTAATGTGAAAGTGTCTCCTGTTTGGATACGCAGATGCTATTTTTAAAGTGAAGAAAAACATCATCAGAGTCCAAACACGTGTAAGTGATCCAGACAGTCGGGCTTGAGTTGATGGTGTGGATGTTAAGGGCAATGGTGGTGTACAGACTGAACCTGTCCCGTCGGAGCCGAGGTCAGGGGGGGAGGGAGAACAAAGGACACGCTCACAACAATCACACCCGCAGGAACAGGAAGGCCCCTCGGGAGCTCCCGGATGGCAATCTGACCTGGACAGTGTTTCCGACGGCTAAACCCAGCGAGAGCTGACCTGTCTCCAAAGAGTTTGGTTGGTTTCCCATAGCCTGGTCATGGCAGAAATGCACGGTCTCTTTGGTTTTTTGACTGGGGTGAGAGGAACGGAAGAGCTGGGTCTTTCTGAAGGATGGGATTTGCGTAATATAAGGAAACTGGGTGAAGAAGTGTGCATGGCAGAGTATGAGTGGAAAACCACAGCAGCCACATCACCTCTACAGAAATAAAAATTGTCCAAAAGGAAAAAAAGAGCCTAACATTATAGTCTATTAATATTATTGAAAAAAGTCAACAAAATTACTCATACATGTATGAGGTTTCCCCATGCATTATTGTTTTCTGTTACTTCTGTTCCTTTGCCTGTTTGCTTATATATATATATATATATATATATATATATATATATATATATATATATATATATATATTTTTTTTTTTTTTTACAGGAGTATACTGCATTGCTGACACATGACCCTATCAAAGAACGTGTGACCGGAATACAGTTCTAAAATAATCAAGACAATTCTGTTGCAGTTTTTTACATTCGATTTGACATTTTCAAAATGATTCAAAAATACTTTTTTAGTGCACTTGAGGTTCTTTTTTTTTTCTTTTTTGCAAACTGAGCACAATGCATTGTGGGATTGTAGCGGGATTTTAACACAGTGTTATTTTAGTACCACTGAGATACTATCGTCGCTTTTTTTATACATTATTTTACATTTTATTTTTACATTCTATATTTTTTCATTGTCCTTTTAGCTAAACTTTTGATAAAGTTTGTAATTTTGTTGTGTTTTGACTTATTTTTTTATGTGTACATCATTTATATTATATATCAGTTCTAGTTAGATAATTTTAAATAATTTAGTACCTCAAGCTAAACTCACTGAAAATGAGAACTAGCTGAGATATTAAAATATCAGTTAAGGTATATTTTATTTGAAGTAGTTGATTTTTTAAGTTTTAGTTAATCATAATAATGCTGTACTACACATTTTAGTGAATCCATCTTTCAGATGTATTCCTTAAGCACCAAAATTATGCATACACCCATGCAAATAACAGAAAAAAAAACATAGGGTTATCATTTCTCCTTTGGGATTTGGTTGTATTATAGAGATGACATCAGTTAAAAAGGAATTGCCATTCAATAAAAACAAGTTTTTCTATATATTTTTTCTAGAATAATGCACACCAAGAAAGCAAATTAAAGTTCACTTTAGTCAGTTCTGGACAGGTTGATTTTCATCTGCATGTGAAAAGAAGCGATTTTGAGCATTTAAAGCCCCCCAGAAAGATGCACACCGAATACTGAAAGAAAATTCACAAGGGGATCGACTTTATGCAACATTACTGTGGTTGAAGCCACAGTGAACGACTAAAATCGTGTGGTCGCAGTTATAAAGTGAGTTTAAAGTCTCTGGAGTCAGCAACTGACTTCCTCCCGATGAGCTTCACAGCTACATCTGGTTCTCCGGCTCTGTGCACACACGCAATGCTTGTACTCGTGATTTAGATACCGCTTCCTCCACAGGTTGGCAGTCAGTCCCTATCTAGAGACTCACCAACCACTGCCTCTCACTTCAAAGTCACAGCTCTCCTGTTCTCTGGCAAACCCATCTGAGCTCTGCTGACATGCTGCTGTTTTCATATTTCCAGATTTTTATCAAACTTCCCCTTGAGGAAAACGACCGTTATTGAAATCTAAAGCTTAAAATTAGTTGTTGGGGGATTTGAAACTAATACCACAAACTGAAGCACGCAATAACGTTCAGATAAAGAACTATGCAGATGTAATGTATTCATCTCTTGAACAATCAGCACATACTGATTCACAATCACTTCAGTGCAGCTGGATTGTTTTAAACATCGCTGAATTCTGTCATTTGTGACAATAGACCAATCTTAAGGGTCCATTTTTCAAAGTGAGATTTATACATCATCTAAATTTATGAGCTTTACATTGCTGTGTGGTTTGCTAGGATAGGACAATATTTGGCCAATATATTTGAAAATCTGAAATCTACTGGTGCAAAAAAAAAAAAATAATAATAATAATAATTGCATTCAAAGTTGTTCAAACGAAGTTCTCCGTATATTGCTATTCAGAAATTAAGTTTTGAGATATATATAGTAGGAAACTTACAAAATTTCTTAATTGAACATGATCTTTACTTAGCTAATATTCTTTTGGCATTCAACCAAAATCTATAATTTTAACCCATACAGTGTTGGCTATTGCTATAAAACCTGTGCGACTTACGACTGGTTTTGTGCTCCGGTCACATTTCATCACATTTTTTTTGTACAATTGTTTAGAACCTTTAAGGGAAATGTGGTAGTTTTCATTCTGAAAACATTATTAAATTAATTTATTTTTGAATATTTTATTATTTAGCCATTTTCTTTCTAATCAAGAAGGATTAGAAAAGTTTAGCAGGTTATTAAATCATGTGCTGTTTTGGTTAAAAGCATCTGTTAACCTATTTAATCCCACCTGTAACATTTGTGGCTCAACACTATTTTTGAGTTTGAAAGGTCAAAAAAAAAAAAAAAATCTCTCTCTCTCTCTCTCTCTCTCTCTCTATATATATATATATATATATATAATTACACATATATAAACAATAATATAATTAATTAAAAAGGTCAGATATAATAACTTATTAGGAACAGTTATGCAGTAAGTAAAATGCACCTATACAACACAGTGGGGAAAGACAGATAAAAAAAAAAAAAAAAAAAAAAAAGGTTTTTACACAAAAGTTACACAAAGGGTAGGTAGCTATATAAAATGTCACATTTTTCAAAGACGCATCCCACTGTTACACTACAAAGACAAACTGATGTATTGCCCTCTAGTGGTCTCACTGTAAGCTGCAGACAGGTGTCAGACAAAGCTACAAACATTACTGCCACCTACTATTAAAATATGAACACAACTAAACAATTTAAGAAACAAAAGTATCATGTCAATGAGCAGTCATGCTTGGATGCACAAAACATGCACTAAGTATTAGTTCAGTACAATTTTTACATTAATTAGTACATTTATTAAGCAAGGATGCATTAAATTGATCAAAAGGGACATGTGCGAATAGTCCAAAAATAAAAACAGTAGCCTGGAACAGTGGTGTGTGGGGGGTGTTTATTTTTAAGATTTAGAAAAGATACAAAAGGTTTTTACAATTTTAAACATGGGTCAAAATACCAAATATTGACTCATGAAAACAAAGTAAAACTAACAATCTAACAGCAAACAGTCTCCTAACAGACGATCAATTGGACACACTCTGCAGCAATGTGATGTTGTCTCCTTTCAACATAATCCGCCCTATTGGGAGAGATAAAATAAGTTTAAAGTCATATCGTACTTACATCAAACAAAAGTTATTTCTCAGAAACGAATGACTCGCCAGTATCACAAAGTTCACACTTACCCAGAGGCTTCCTGTTCTTGGTCTTCATGTGAACCTCCTCTGCATCATCCAAAACCAAGTTCATATACTCATCAAATCCCTAAAACAGAAACAAAGAAAGCAAATAAGAGTTCTTTATTCACATGCATGCATGATTTTGTTCACAAAATGATCTGCAAAGATTAAAATGAGCCGTGTGGACAGAATAAAGCGTGTTAAGGGTAGACTTGTCTTGCTGTGTTTCCTCACAATGATGCAGCCTTCTATCCGCATGTTGACCTGTTCATAAAGCCAAACCTGGATTCGAGAACGCTGCACGAAGAGAAAAAAATTATTAGCAGCTCGTCATTTAGATTTTTATTTTGAACTTTTCTTTTATATTCGATTTGTTACTGATCATTTAGATTTTTATGAAAATTACAAATACAAAACTGCAGCAGGTAATGCTGTCCCAAAAAATGATGTATATATGTGTGTATGTATATATATATATATATATATATATATATATATATATATATATATATATAGTAGAAAACTAAAATGCATGGGCAACCTCACATTTCATCAACACTTAATAATGCATAATTAACTACGTGTATAAATATACACACACATATACATTTATTAAAGCATATTAAATATACTAATAATATACAAAAAAATTATTAACTTACATTCTGTAGATACCTGAAAATAAGGTTCTGAAGGTGTAATTAAGGAAACAAACACATATAAACAATAACTTTATACTTATCAAATATAAACCATGACTAATTTAAAAAGGCATTTTTCATCCATTAGTAAGAAATAAAAGATAGAAATATAGAAAAAAAATGTCATTCCTAATACAATATGTAATACAATACAACATTATTAATATTACTAAACCAAAGTAACGTAAATATCTATATTGATATCAATACAATGAATGGAAAAAATGCCGATCCAGTTCTCGTTCTGAAGGATACAATGGGCTGCACCATGACCTTCTGAACCTTCTGTCCTTGTCCTCTGTACGCCATTCTGTCCAGCAATATCCAGATATGTTTTAGAAGAAGGTGATCAATGTAAAATTAAATGCAAAAGTTATTGGCGCGGCAACGAAGATCTCACGTTGGTTACGGCTGTTTCAATGGCGGCACAATCCCGGAAACAGAATGACGCAGATAAAACGACGTGATGATTACGTGTTACGCCTCTTGTGGCCGGGAGACACATTACAGAATATTTCATTGCACAGAACGTTACATAATACACGACTGTAAAAACAGTATAATATAATATATCCAATTATATGTGATTGTCCAATAATTCTACACGTTTTTTTTTAAATCAGCGCTTGCTGTCAAGAGTTCATTATAAATGTATCTGCAGTGAAAAAAAAAAAAAAAAAAAAAAAAAAAAATATATATATATATATATATATATATATATATATATATATATATATATTGCACGAAATTTTCCGCTAACATAACCACAACTTGTGTAGTTTTCAGGATGTAGTACACAGATTGTGTGACGTATTACGCATGTTTTCTGCTCGGTCAGTGTGTCAGTTGTTGTTGTTTGAGATTCGTTCAGTGGTGAGTGATTTAGCATCTGGCCAGCTCCAAACTACGAGTGATTTTTATTTATCAAGACAATATTTTAATTTATCTTTAAAGGATGTTTTTATAGTGAAAGAACTGTTTGAATTTGAGGTTATATAATTATATATCTCCTGAGCTTTTGTAACGTTATCTTTAGCCTGGCTAACAGTTAGCCTAGCTTAGATATTTGTCAACATTGTCTTTTATATTATTAAACAACCAATATTTTTAAGCTGGAATATATATTTTAAGCCAGTTATCATATTCCTCGTTTCTTTCCTTTTTTTATATTTTATTTATTCATACACTGTGTCAATACGTGCACATTTTCACATGTTATTTCAATGAAATTGACATTGATTTACATTGGTAATTTTTCTATATTCTATATTTTTAGTCTTACAATTATATTGTTGTATATGTCCTTGTTTTAAAGCCAGAATATAACTGCTTATAAACTTAAGAGAAATTTAGCTCATGCACCTGTTCTGTGTTCAGAACTGGACAGGTACATGATGCTGCGTCTGCGTTGCAAAGCCAAGAACGGGACCCATCTGATGCAGGGCCTTACACATCAGTCATGTGTTCAGGAGCTTAAAGATAAGATTGAGGAGCTAACAGGAATACCATGTGAAGTACAGAAGATCATGGTAGGCTATCCACCATCCAACCTGGATCTATGCAACGGTGAAGCCCATCTCAAAGATTACCCTATCAAATCAGGTTTGGGTTTGCTTTGTCCTACATGATCTTTACACTTGATTTATTTGTGATGTGCTACAGGAATAGATGACCCAAAACCTAAAATTTGTTGAAAATGTACTCGCACTCAGGCCATCCAGGATTAAGATGTTTCATTAAGGTTCTTGATTTCACATTAACATTGGGCACTCCCCATCGAATGTTTGCATCTTGATTTTAGGCCCATAAATAAGAATGTTTTTTTGTTCTAATAAACTTATATTGTAATGCTCTATTTCTAATATATTTAAAAATCATCTTTACATTGCTGGTAGGTTATCACTGCACAAATTAACACTATGTTTTAAAAAAAAAAGTTTAATCACATATTATAATTACTTTATTCTCTAATCCTCTTCCTTGTGTATTTTAGCAGTAAGCAAATGTTTTAAAGTTGAAACCTCTTGATGGATTTATTCATTACAAACATGCAGCTTGTGGATTAGTAAAATAGTTGTGATGTTATCATCAGCTGTTTGGACTCGCATTCTGATGGCACCCATTTAATAAAGTGGATCCATTGGTGAGCAAGTGAGGTCATGTTAATTTTTCCAAATCTGCTCCAATAAAGAAACAAACTCATCTACATCTTGACTGACCTGGGGCTGTGGGTAAACTCTCAGCAAATGTAAAATTTTTGGGTGAACTATTCTTTAAATTCTTTAGGCCTATTTATAAAACCATCTCGCTGCATTTCCTGTGTTGCTCATTGGTACGGTAATTGTTCCAGGAGACACGCTGATTGTAGAGGAGGAGAAGAACAAACCCAAACCCCAATCACAAACCACTGTGACCAAAAGGCCCAGTATTGACCTGTCCCCAGTTCTAGAGCGGTACGTGGTCCCTGCTGACAACTCTTGTCTGTTTACGAGTGTGTACTACATTATGGAGGGAGGTGTTTACGACCCGGGCTGTGCGCCTGAAATGCGCGGGCTCATCGCAGAGATTGTAGCTAGTAACCCCACTGCGTACTCAGAGGCAGTATTGGGCAAGACTAATGAGGACTATTGCTCCTGGATCCGTCGCGATGACACATGGGGAGGAGCCATTGAGGTTTCAATCCTCTCGAAGTTCTACCAGTGTGAGATTTGTGTTGTTGACACTCAGACTGTGCGTGTCGACCGCTTCGGCGAGGATGCTGGTTACACTAAACGAGTGCTGCTAATTTATGATGGGATTCATTATGACCCACTCCAGAAGGCAGTGCCCAATTCAGATATTCCCGCACAGACTGTGTTTTCTACCACCGATGACATTATTTTGGCCCAAGCGCTGGAGCTCGCCGATGAGGCGCGGAGGAAACGTCAGTACACTGACGTCAACCGCTTCGCTCTGCGCTGCATGGTGTGCCAGACTGGCCTGGTGGGGCAGAAGGAAGCAAGGGAACATGCCAAGGAGACCGGCCACACCAACTTCGGGGAGGTGTGACGCTCTTCGCTCTGTTTCTGAAACCACCCCCACCTTTGCCGCATCACTGCCACGCCACCTGACATGGTACCTGCTCTTTCTCTGCTTCCTGTTCCAGCTTGGTACAGTCCTCTACCTCACATTGTCTAGCGGCTTCAGGAGACTCTCACATGTCGAGTTCCCCCAAGAATTCAGTATTCTTTTAACTTTGAGGTTGAAGTATTAAATGTGCTTGTGTTTTTGAGGCTGTTGCCAGATGTGATGACAAAGCCGTTATCTTCAAACCAAATTTTAAAGGGATTCTCCACTGACTAACTTATTTATATAATGATTACAATACTATTATGGTGAATTTCGCAAAACACATCGAGGTCAAATTTCACTGCAAAGAAGGAAAACAAATATTAAAGTCACAATGAAAATCTTTTTAATCATTAACAAGCATCTTAAGCTATATGTGTGTTTATAGTTCTTGATGCCTATTTTCCCAATTCTCCCCATAATTCTCATTTAATATTAGTAATACAGTATGATATCAATTATTAAGTATTTATACATAGTAGCATTAAAGTTAGGCTGCTTTTATATTTCATATCAGTCATTTAATTGAAAAATAAGTTACTGTATTACAAAATGATGTTAAACAATATTTTTTTTTCTTTTTTATCACTGTTAAATGTCACCTTAGACGGGTTTTCATGATATTCACCCATGACCTCATGTAAACAGTTTTCTGTTGCCTGCAGCTCTAAGATGTGTGCGTAACATGGGTTTAACTGCTAAACTCTTGGTAGTATCTAACAAATAATGAAACTTTAAACGAGTTATAGCATTATGCATAACTGTTCATTTTTAACATCGATCTAATATGTTAATCTTTTCACACAAAGTGCTTCTGTGGCCAGAGTAGTATTGAAAAAACAGTGGAGACAGCTAAAAACATACCTTTCATGAAATCTAATTTACTCATGGCATTACTGTATTTATTATATTATCTGTCTTTTTTAAGGTCATGGGCACAGCTTCTGAACAATCAGTGGCATTATGTGGAGTCTTAAGTTCACTTGCTTCATTGTACCTGTTATTTGAAATGGTTACATAGATCAAGTGTCGACTCAGAATACTCAATGCGGTTTTTAAAAATTTTCAGTAAGCTAGTTAGCAAGAAAGCGTGGATTTCAAGTTGAAGTGGACAACAATGGTGCTGAGAGTAGAATCTCACTGAACTACTTTGTGAATCTGTAGATTTAGTTTTTCTTTTAAGGGCACTTGTGTAATTTCTGCAAATGACCACGCAAGATTGTTTTATGCAAAACTTGTTACTTCTCTCTCAAGTGAGTATGACATAATGTTAGGAAGAGTGATTGTAGTGATTTTCATTTGACGTTTTAAGTGATGATATGTGTCATTTAATTTTTTCCTGTTTACAGGGACGATATTAAAGGTTTAGTGTAGCAAAGTATCATAGCTTTAGAGAGAAAACATCTTTTAAGGCGTGATGATGATGATGATGATGATGTACATTCTCAGTATTTTTTTTTTCAGTCAGGTGTTGTTTACTTGTTTGCAGCTTTTTATTTTGAAGAAATGGTTGCCATTGTAAGGTCAAAGGATTTTTTTTAAAATTTTGCAGTGATTTTTCTAAATGGCTGTGATCAGTGTTACACTAAGGGGCCATTTACACAACGATGTTTGCAGACAAAAACGGGAAACTGCATGTACATCACTTACTGCTACAAAATCACTGGTAATACTGGGTAATGAATAATAAACTTGAATTGATACATATAAATATTCTTGTGTATTTTCTGCCTAATTGTTAACTAATTAATGTTGTTTACTAAAGCAAACATTACTACTACTACTGTCAGACTTTAATCTACTTTACCAAGCAATTTCTTCCATAACTCATCTTTAACAAGGAACCCAAATGTCGATTTCATAGATTCCTGAATGCACAAGAATTAGAAACCACCTAGCAACAACCAACACCCGCTTAGCAAACAAACACTACTATGTTTCCATCCAAAGATTTGAATTAAACTTATGTGCAAAACTGGAATATCACATAAAATAAATAGCGAATAAAGCATAGTTTCCATCCAATGAGTCAAACAGGACAAAATTGTCACTTTGTGGTAAACTCCAGACGTGTTTCCATCCACCTACTTTTATGCACATTTTTGAATGTTGTACTGCCTCAAAAAAAAAAAAAAAAAGTGGGCTGCAAAATAAGCATGATGAGAAACAAAACAAACAAACAAAAAAACATTGTAGAATCTATGGTACACTATTAAGAACCTGTAAATGTTATCTTAGGGAGCTATTTCTGCCTGATCTAACCCTTATTACTGTAACCTAATGTATAGGTAAATAAGGTTCATTTTTTTGGGTTGAATAAAATCAAATAAATTAAATGTTACCATGAGAAATAGTAAATATTAAATTGTCAAAAACACTTAGAGCAACTTAAAGGCATTTCACTTTCAAAACACTTTCATCATCCTCATGACAATACATGCTGATTGTGTTTCATATCTAAAGGATATAACACAGCAGTTTTTGTTCCGTGCTGCGTTATACAGTAGAATCCTCTCATTACAGAGTTTATACACAATGTAAACAATAGACTGATCATGTAGAGCAGAAATTCATTGGTGACAGTTTTTAAGTGATTATAAAGGGAGCGCTCTTTACAAGGTTTATGCCGAACATTTTGTTTTTCAGCCGCACACACTTCGCAAAGTTTTGGAATGACATCCACATATTTACGCGGAATTCACTCTCGAAATAGCAGTGAGTGTCATAGTGATAATAGATGGGACAAAATGGGCCTGGTTTAAACGCTTTTATTGTAGAAATTGTATTGTTTATTAACAAATGACCACGCCCATTTTTACGACAAGAATGCCGTGGACTACCTCATTTCACTTCATATGTATACACACAAACACACACACACGCCATAGACTGTATAAAAACAGATATACACATATGGTGGTACAATAAATACTGTTAGTTTAAATAAATATTAAAACCTATTGAATAGCTAGAGTATCATAAGCACTAATAAGTGAATTTTAAGGAATTTCTTATTATAAGGATTTCTTATTAGTAACATAGGAATTAGCATACCATACAATCTAGTTAGTTTTGAGAAATACATGTTTAATCACTGATCGCTTGTATAGGCTTTGCGCTGTGAAAACATAGCCTAATGAATCCTAGTTAGTGGAACCGGATTAAATCAGTTCCATTTGACGGGGCTCAAACTAATGTTATTTTAAGAAACCCTTAATAATGCGATTAAGCA
Organism: Carassius gibelio; assembly: GCF_023724105.1. Lineage (NCBI taxonomy): Eukaryota > Metazoa > Chordata > Actinopteri > Cypriniformes > Cyprinidae > Carassius > Carassius gibelio. The sequence goes on from NC_068406.1 coordinate 10,193,688, forward strand.
GCATTTGCCGGTGATCCTCTTTTGACACTTTCTGTCATCGTGTGTTTGGATACTATTGGTCATCCCAGGCGTGTGCAGGTCAGTAGTAAGCAGTTAAGTAGATGCTGCGGATCTTTCATATGTTTTTTTTCCAGTCACTAAACTACTGTTTTTAACACGAGTTTGAGTTTCTTCGCTACACTCACCTCACCGATTTTTTCTCTGATTGGCTGTTGCAGGAGAGAGACGCAAATGATTGGTTGAAGATTTTCCTTATGTACTGGACTGACACCTCACTGTCCCTCACAGCACGTGAACCTGCCGGACTGCCGTCTCGTTCCTGCACTACAGGTGAGCTTTTATAAAGGAATGCTTCAGGCTTCATAGATTTATTTCTGCATATGAGTATTCATAAGATTTTAATTAAAGGGATAGGTAAATTATAACTGAATTTTAATCAGGGATGGATAGAAAATGAATTATGCGATTGTAAATAATGTGCTGAAATGTATATATTAAAATCAGATTTAAATAAATATACTTGCTGTTATTTTTTAGATTGTTCAGCAATATTGTTTACTATAGCCATATTATTTGTTTTACCCAGATCTTAAACAAATTTCTAGTGTCGCCTGATACTGATAGTTTCACATACCCTTAACTAAACTAGATAAGTGTGCTTTCTTGTGTAATACAGGTCATACATGTATAATAAAGTCATTTCAGTGTTATTGTGATCATAGATGATTTTTCTAGAACTGCATAAAAGACGTTATGGTGTTTCAAAGTACATATTGGTGTTGCAATTACAAAAAGAGCCAAACATTTTATTAGCAGTATGTTATTAGGATTATATAAACTAAGTAAACAAGGCCAGTGGGTTTATTATGTCTGTGGAAATGGACTTTGCTTCTGCACTCATTGCGATATGGCTTACTGATTACAGTTCGATTATTGTAGATCAACTTTTGAAACATAATGATAATTTGACATTTGAAAATACTGATTTTAGTTTCATTTTTCATTTAACTGCGGCTGCTTCATTCATCTATCCATCCACAAAGAAAACCTGTTTTCTGTTACATTTGCATTGTATCATACAATGTAATCGCTGAAAGAAAAAAAATGTTATCATCATTCACGTCATATGCAAATTTATAACAGTGACTGCCTTTTACATGACTAATAAAACAAAGTGTATTGACACTGTTCTTGCTGATCTTTCATAAGGTTTACATAAAATAAATGACACCATTTCTGTGGTACAAATAATTAAACCTGATGATCAGAACTTTTTGCACATTTAACAATTTTGTCTATTTAGCATTGTGTACTCTGAATTGAAGGTCAAAGTATAGCTTTAAAGCAACCGACAATTCGCTATCTTCCATTCATGCCTGGCTTTTTTTTTTTATTTAGGGAAATGCAGTTTCATCATCATTGTTAAAGAACTTTGAATTCATATCGGGTTGGAGGTTTCCATAATTTGCAAATGCCGATAAGTGACATGTGGCAAAATGGCAGAGGACTCGACACAATGGGCGAGATTGACAGTAATGGCAGCTGTGACAGCGTGGTCAGCTTCAATTCATGCTTCGTAAGACATACTGTACTTATTTTTATGAATACATACTGTACCTAATGTTAAAATACATTTAAATATGCTATACATCTCCAGTTGTCTGATGTATCTAGCAAATGTTGTTAAAATATATTCATATATTCAACCATATATTCCAAATGGGGTTGTTTTGGACCCCATTGCCTTAAAAGACAAAAACATTCTTCAAAATATCTTCTTTTGTGTTCTGAAGAAGACAGAAGAAACTATAAGTAGTACAAAGGTATGTAAGTACCAACATTTGTATTTAAATGGTACATATTTGTACCTTTTGAAAAGGTACTGCCCCAGTGACAACTTCTCTACCTTTTTTTTTTTTTTCTGAGAGTGTAAGTCATACAAGTTTTGATCAAAATAAGGGTGACAAGATGATGACAGAATTTTTGGTTGAATTATGCCTTTAATAAACACGCATTAAAACCTGTCCACAAATGCAAATAATTTATATTTTAGAGTGATGAAAGTCTGGACTATCTCTCTGCTGAAGAGAAGGCTTGTCTCATGTACCTAGAGGAGACCATCCAGTCACTGGATACGGAGGATGACAGTGGCCTTTCCAATGATGAGTCTGATCAGCTGCCAGCTCGAGGAAATGTGGCTAGCAAAGTGGCCCATCTCTCTTCGTCAATAAGACTCAGCAAGCCTCCTAGTCAAGGTGTGTTGTTGCTCATGTAATATTTATAACTACTATTGCCTACGATGCAGTAAAAAAATATTTTTCTTGTATTGTCTGTAGATGTACCCAAAAGCCCATTTGAAGGTCCATTCTCATCTAGCAGCTTAGTGCAAAAAGACATTCTAAATAATACGGCTCCTACTCCATTTGTCCTTGCAAACCATAACACACAAATCCAAACCAGACCTGAAATAGCTGCAACCCAGAAAAAGATGGCTTGCGAGCTCCATCAAGAAGCTCCACGAGTTCCCTCTGAAGTAAGTGTGGTAGTGATACCACCTCCACATAAAATCAAAGGCGGTAAAGACACAGTGGAAGAACAACAGAATAAACATCAGCCAGAGAAAATGGCACGTAGAGGACCGCTCTCGTATGAGGCTCTGTTGCATCTGCGCAAGAGTGCATCGATTAAGAGAACCAACGCTGCAGAAGCCAAAACCGGAGAAAAGCAGTTTTCTACAAATAAAGATCATGAGGGAGGCATCTCTGGATCCAAAACTCTCACACAGGGCATGACAAGTAGGAGCTCCAAGCCCACTCCTCCACCTGTGGCCCCTAAACCTAAAATGAAAACCCCACACAAGGTCCCAGTGAACCATGAAGAAGCCTCCAACCCTAAGATCGACTCAACCAAGCCTTCCTTGGGAGCATTTACAGTGGATAAAATAATGAACCCAGAGAAAGTAAGAGTAGAGGCACTTTGCAAGTTGGGTCTCTTCAAGGAGAATACAAAGAACCCAATCTGTCAACGCCTAAAGCATTCAGAGTCCCCAGCAATCTTGGTGCAAAACCAGACCACAAAGGAATGTCTTGCTCCAAGTGTTCCTGCAAGACCTGGAGAACAAATAAATCAGCCTGTACAAACTTACAGTCCTCTCCGCCAAAGGTCTAGGAGCGATCTTTTGGCAGCTTCTTCTTTTCCACAGCATGCCGATAAAGCTTCAACCAGGAAATCTGCCACACTGGAACGCACTGGGATGGGACTGTCAGGATCTAACATCACAGTCTTAAATGCAGTTTCTCAGAACCACCAATCAAGTTCTTCTACAGTAGCAACCAACAACCATTTTACAGACACTCAAAAGGGCTCTTATGAATCGGCATCCATAAAAGCAGAGTTGCATGCATCATCTCATTCCAAAGGCTTCATTGTGCCAGTTCCCAGAATCGGAAAGGATCGGAGAGAGGCATTACGAAAACTAGGATTGCTGAAAAACTGAGATTTGTTGACTATTCTCTCCAGTCATGATGTATCAATGAATATTTCTGGGTTTAAGCATCTTTTCAGTTTTAATTGAGAATACCATTACAACAGCCATTTATGAGCACTGTTTATTCTCACTGTGTAATCTCCGGTCTCATGGTGTCCTATACACCAATATTATTATTATTTTTTTAAACAATAATCACTCTGTAGCCTACTAAGATTGGGGTATGAAGATAAAAATTGGGTTCATGTTTTTGAGTAGGACTGCAGCACACACCAAGTGCTTATTATCATTGTTTTATTGCTTGCTTTTGGCATCTGAAGAACATTTGGAACATAGACTGTATGGTTTGGACCCAGAAACTGTTACACATGACGTCTGACTTAACCACCAAATAATAAAAGTGTGCAATTTTATATTGTTAAAAACCACTGGTAGGCTGATTCCTCTGGAAAAGGTAAAAACATACTGACCAACATCAGCTCAACCAATGGTTATTATTTTTGTGACTGTAAACTAGTTGCACAGAGATTGCACAGTTCACTTTTAATAATTTAAATTAGTACAGTGTGGAAATTTACCTTTAGTCCATTAATTACTGATTCTAAATAGGGACTATAACAAATGGATTCCTTTGCGATAATAGAAAGTGGTGCACGATAAATATTGGCTGATAATTAATGCGATATTTAATGTGCACCCCTCATAATAGAGTATGTTTACTTTTCCAGGTGATTCTAGTAACTTTAATTTGGAACTAGACCTAATGCTCCAAAATCCTGCTTCAAATCTGTCTTTATGAATTATGTCTGTTTTGCTAATCAGATTCTTCAGAAAATCACTTCCTGTTTTTTCTATTTACAATGGAGTATATCTGCTTCACCAGAGTCTGTTGAACCTGAGGGACCCAGGCTTCCACAGATCAGCTATCAGACAAACTCCTCACTTTACACGCCGGTCAGTGAGATCAGACACAGCACTTCAGTGGATTAGCGCATTATCTTGAGTTGCATCCAACAGACTGGTCTTCATGTTACCTGGCCTCTCAGATTCATCTGTCATTAAAGTTCTTTATCTCGCAATGTGACCTAGTTCATGACTTACACTGAGAATGGATCCTTGTGTTTGTATTTACTCAGTTAACAGTTGCCCTTTGACAGCTGCTCATCTAACCAAATTCACACAATAAAGCACATGAAAAGCAGCAATAAACTACGGTAATATTTAACCACAGAACACACATGAATAAAGCAATAATTTCAGCTTTATATGTGTTGGTTTCAAGTTTGTCTGTTTGCTTTGCATAGCTAACAATTTAAACCTATACTTGTGGTTGAAACCCTGGTGAAAAATATAACTGGTTCAATCCCAATGCAATAAGATTGATATAAATCAGGTGATGCACTGCTGTACAAATTTTGAACTTTTAAACTATGATAATGATATTGATTAGCCCTCACACAGTTTGTGAGCAGGCAGTTAAAAAAAAGTATCAGATAATACTGATACTCAGATTGGCCTTGGTGTGACAGTGCTTTTCTACTTTTTTTAACGTTTAAATATACATTTCAAAATATTTTTGTGGCAAACTAATAATAACAATAGTTTATGTTTATTTTGCCACACTCACCTCCAAACCGTCTGTTCTCGGTACGAAATTGCTTCAGCAACAGAACTATCCTTCCTCGTCTTCTTTTTCTTTTGACGTTTTATGGCGGATATAGCAACCGCTTTTGTTGCATATTCCACGACCTAGCCTACTGAGGGCGGAAAATACATGTTCTTCTTAAATCCTGTTAATTAATCCTGTGTCTTTTAGATATTTTTTACATTATATTGAACACTCTCGCATCTTTATTTAATAGATTTTTCAATTAAAGTTGTGTTATATCAGAGCACTGTAATTACGACACTCGCTACAATGAACTCCACTTATTGAACTGCAAGGGGTTCCAAAGACTCACATATACACAAAGCGAAACTGTATTTTACTTCTCTATTCATTACATTTAAGTTAGTAGTTAAAATGACTTCACCTAATTGTTTGGAGTCTGGCTGCAACAGGTTAATCGCCAAAATGTGCACTAGACAGTATGCACTATGACACACACATTCGGTTTTGCAAATTGAAGACAGCAACACAAAACAAGATTTGCAACCCATATGTTGAAATTAGTCTATAGAACAAAAGTGAGACTTGATTTTATCCACTCACCTTAAATGAGTTAAGTGGCCTAGAAAAAAATATTTTGTTTATGGTCTCCATGTTAAATATGGTCAGCCATAACCATGATTATAATACTTTCATTTATAAGATAAATCTTAAAAAGGACAAACAAATTAAGACTAGTTTTCCAGGACAAAAATATTTAATGTAGATGGTAACAGACGTTAAAATACAATGGGTTTTCTGTGTTGAGAACTCTCAGTTCAAGATAAAAACAGAGCAGCACGTTAGGTAGCATTATTTATATTACTCCAGGTAGTATAAGTTAAAATTCCTATGCAGTGTTTCATGCCACATTATGTGACATTTAGAATCTAAAATTACCATATTTGTCATTAATCACTACTACAACAAAAACATGTTTTTATATACATACATATGAATTAAAAACAGATAAAAGCAGCTTAAAAAGATAGAACTTCTAAGCTCTCATACGCAAGATTTGTCAAGCCATGTCCTGTCAGTTGCTCTCAGCTGGGATGAACGTCTTGCTCTTCTTGCGTTTTACTTTGCCATGTGCAGGTGGGACTCCAAGGGACTCCAAGCGGAAGGGGCGTGGAAGGAGGGACTCCATATTAAGAGGAGACAAACTGGACCCGACAGAGGTCTGGTGCCCTGCACCATTACCAACTGAACCAGAAAAATTCACTGTAAGAAAATGATTACATTGATCCACATTTAGAAACACAACAGTGGAATGTGTGAAACAAGTGGAAATGAATATTGCATCAGTCTCTCACTTGTGTTTTTCATAGAGTCGCCAGTCAACAGCTGACTGCTCCGTTTTGGCTTGAAGTAGTTAGTGGCGATATGCTCGCTATCACTGCGTTTGAGCATTTCCTTGTAGCGGTCCTCGTCCTCTTCCTGCTAAAAAATGAAGTTGGACTCATTCAGTAATTTATATTCTGTGGATCTAAAAGACTTTAGATTACACTTCGATTCAGATTACACTTAACCCAGGTTTAACATCTTTTTTTTTTAACCTTAATCTCTGGGTTGAGAACAAAACTTTTTTTTTTTAAAAAGACTACTTTTAACCCTAGTTCATGATAAGAGCTCTTGCATTGCTAACAGAATTTCACTGCCTTTGCGGCCAATGCCCACCTCTTTAAATATTAACACATTTTGTACTTGTTACATACACTTCTTCTAACAAGCTTTATTATTAATTTATTATTTATTTATTATTAAATGTCAAACAGTGAAAGCAAAAACATTAACTAGAATAAAGTAATGCATAATTATTATGAAATATGCAAATAATTAAGGTAACACAGGATTGCTTTAATCCAAGTTGAAAATTACACTCAGACAGAAATATTAAGTGTTAAACCCCTATTTCTGAATGTGGCACATGAATCTGGTATTAGTATATTTGTAGTGTATCTGTGTATAATTAAAAGGTATAAGTTCACCCAAAAATGACAATTCTGTCATGATTTCTCACCGTCACGTGGTTCTAAACCTGTAAGACCTTCGTTCATCTTCAGAACACAAATTAGGATATATTTTATAAATCCGGGAGCTTTCTGAACCTGCATAGACAGCAATGCAACTGACAAGTTCAAAGCCCAGAAATGTAGTAAGGACATCATTAAAATAGTCCATGTTACATCAGTGGTTCAACTGTAATTTTATGAAGCTACAAAAATAATTTTGAGTGTAAAGAAAACAAAAAGAAAGACTTTATTCAACAGTATGCTGTCTATGGAGGGGTCAGAAAGCTCTCATATTTCATCAAACATATCTTTGGGAGTTATTAATGACAGAATTTTCATTTTTGAGTGAACTATCCCTTTAGGTGTCAGAATAGCTTGTTTAATGGTGTCTGAATACCACAAAAGGGTCGGCAAGGTCTGAGGCAGAATTCCTGCGTGCTGAAAGTCTGCCTGGTGCAATGGCACCTGAAGGGGGGACTGTAGAGCAAGAGAGAGAATATACCTTTAAATCACACAAGGAACTGACTGAAACGTTTGCTTTGCAACATGCACTGCAAAACAGTGAACAAGAACCACAGTTTTCGTCCTCCATGAATTAGTATCATAATTATTTTAAAAATGGATTTGGTGTGCTGTTACAGGTAACTCGTTTATTCTGAATCACTTTTAATGCAGAACAAGTTTCTTTTTTCTTCTATGATCACATTAATTAGTACATAAAAGTATAGTGTATAAAAATGAACTGCGACTTTTATAATTGACTGAACAAAGGTCATACAGATTCTCTGACACTCCTCAGCACTTCACCTGTAGGTAGTGTCGTTTTCTGCACCAGCACCTCTGGCAGTTTCCAGGTCCCTCCCTCTTCATCCCACACCGCCTCCTTCCGCAGTCGATCCAGGTTGCTGTAGTTACAGTCCCTGCGCACCAGGGGTGCCATGCGCTCCAAAATTCCTTGAAGGAGCTGGCCTTCCCGCTCCAGACGCCGGATGGTGGCCAGATAATCATCTCTCTCCATCTCGAACTCTGCCTGAAGATCTCTGATCTCCAATTTGGCAGCTTTTAGCTGTTCATCACATAAACAGATGGTTGGACATTTTGGCCTGCTTCAACAGTTTCATCTCGTTAGTGAAACTAGAAATCTAATCTAAAAGTAAGAAAAAGAAAGATGTACTTTTTACATACTTTTTGGTTGATTTTGAATAATAGTTTCTGTACATTTATCTAATAAATTTAAATATGTACATACTGTATTCAGAATTAAAGTAAAAGTCAAATGTTAAGTACTGAAATCTCTCACCTTCTTCTGCGTGTTCTCCAGGTGTCTGCTCTTGGCATGGACTTCCTCCTGAATGGAATCGTATACGTTCAGCAGAACGCTGTCACTGTCCTCGCTGCTTTGGCTCAGAGCTTCGATAAGCTGCTTCTTCCTCTGGTCGGCCAGAGTCTTCCTCTGTCTGTGTCTCTGCTTCAGCTCCTCGTTCCTCGCCTGCTCTCCACCCACAAACTCCTGCTCCAGCTGCTGCAGCCTTTCAGCCAACAAAACATAGCAGAGACAGCATTATTTATCCCCCGTTTATTAATGTCTTCATTTCTATAGCTATTAGAGTGAAATCAAGTAGTTGAGATGACTGGCAAAAATTTCCCAACTAACCTGAATTCAACCCCTACCATCTCTTTGAAGTCTATTTCTGTCACTGCATTACATCCAAAACAAATCATGCAACCAGTTGGCATATATTTTGAAGAAAGCAAGCACACTCAAATGGTTGAAGTTAGCTCTGAGAAAAGATTTAATACCATTTGTCTGCAGATGGCATAGTTTCTATGTTTAGTTAACTAATACAATTACAATTTGAAGTTGAAATTCTTGAGGTTTCACCTCTCTAGAACATGCTTCTGGTCCAGCTGACTGGGAGTGGCAACCACAACCATATCTAAAACTGAACTTTCTTCACTTGGAGCTCCTTTGACATTAGCAACAGCAGAAGACCAATTCTCCTACACAAACAAGAGTCATTTAGAATTGGGAGATATAAAAATCAATTAGAAAACACATCCTCATGGCCTATTTAAACCCAGTTTCAGGCGAAATCAAAGCACCTTGGGTACACTGTGTTCAGCATTCGACTGTTCCAGTGAAGTCACAGGTGCAGTGATGGGTTCTTCTTTATCCTGGTCCACACAAGGGCCACCTGTAACAAGAAGATCTGACCAGATTTAGAAGATATAGAACCTGAAGATAGACCTAAAGGAAACTAGTTTCAACATTACCAGTAGTATGTGCTCGACTAGCTTTGGATCTCTCCAGAGAAGAAAGTCTGGTCTCGTATGATGTTCTCAAGGCTGCAATGTCTTGTTGGAGTTTGACTTTGGACTCTTGTTCTGCATCGTACTGGGCCTGTAGCTTCATCAGTTTCTTCTCATATTCCTACATTTACATGTACATGTACATTTATCCATTTAGCAGATGTTTCTCTTAAAAAAGCGATATACAGTGTATTCAGGGTACATGTTTAATCAGTTCTTGATTTCCCTGGGAACTGAACCCATGCCCTTGGCATTGATAAAGCCAAATGCTCTACAGTTTGAGCTTCAGGAAGGAAAACAAAAACATTTGGAAACAAAGAAGACAAACTAAATGAGTTAATGATCATTTATTTCTATTGACAATAGAGTCAAACGCAAAACAGGAAAACTCATCTACTTACTAGTTTGATTTAACAGCCTAAAATCGCATTCTTTTAGTTTTTAAATAAAGAGCTGAGTCTGAAACAGTTGTAGGAATGTTTAAGTCATGTGACCGTGGAGTAGTTCACTTATAACCTACGTATTAGCCAACCTTTAGCTTCTGGCAATTGTATTTAGGCTTCAAAATTCACAAAACAGAAAGTTTCCTCAAATAACTTTCGAGGTGAAGACCTCATCCAAATGTGGAAACAACACATTGACTTTAATTCTGTACACACCTCTTTTATCCTGTCTTTCTCTGCCTCACTCACTGATGTGTTACTCTGGGGTCGTGACAGAGCAGCTGATGAATCTCCTGATTTCTTACCTTCCAAAAGTGCTGATAACATAAAGGAAAGTCAACAATGCGCTATTCAAACACATTCAAATTGAAACAATTGTTGTGTTTCTTACAGCTGAGTTTGACAGATCCCAGCTGGCCAGAGATTAATGCTCGCAGTTTCTTGATTTCCTCCTGATATTCACGCAGGAGGGCGTCTTTTGGGTCCTCGTTGATGCGTGGACGGTTTTGGATGCTCTTGGCACGGTTGGCGTAGCGTAGAGTACTGATGCTCTCCTCATAATTGTTATCGGCAGGCGAGAGACAAGCCACCATGAGGGTACGCGTGTTTCCGCCCAGCGAGTCCTGAAGCAAACGAGTGAGCTTGGAATCACGATATGGGATGTGCTTGGAACGACCGTCTACCAATGCAGATATAACATTGCCAAGGGCTGAAAGGGACAAGTTGATCTTGGTGGCTTCTTGTAGGCGATCTCCAGTAGCGCCGGTTTTCGACTGACGTTCACTTCCTGCAAGGTCCACGAGGTTGAGCTTCCCAGCACGCAAATGTTCTTCACCAGCAGCATCTAAGCTCATAAATAGATTACCAGAGATTATTTATATACATTCATTTACATAGGACTTAGTAAATGTTTATGATTCAGACACCGACCTGTGTTGCAGATCTCCAGGTGAATGGTGAATATGGAGTGTGAGCGGGATGAATCTTTGTTCATGAGTGTGTATCCCACAGAGCGATTCCTCCAGCCCTGATCCATGATGTGCTCACATTCCCCAACGCTGTGCACCGTATGCATGGACAGATCCCGTACATACACACCACGCTCCGGATGCTCCTTCAGCTAAAACACACACAGCATCGAGACATGAAGTCAATGTACACAAGAGTACAATGAGCTGTGTGTGACCAGTGGTTACATACTTCCATCTTCTGTTTGGTCTCTTTTCCCAAAAGGTCTCTGATTTCTTCTTTGTAAATTTCCAGGTAAGAGGCCCGTACAAGGAATTTTGTGTTCTCTGCACACTTTAGAGGAAAAGTTCAATTTTAAGATTAATTTTATGACAATGAATATAGCTCTAATTTTAGGAATTACATTAGAAGTGTTTTTGAAGAATTTCTCTAATGTTTACCAAGTCTGCATTTCTTTGAACAAACATACAAAAGACTGTAATATGGAGAAATGTTAGTTCAATTTAAAATAACAGTTTTCTATTGTAATATATTTTAATAATACATAAATGTATTCCTGTGATGCAAAGCAGAATTTTCAGCATCATTACTCCAGTCTTTAGTGTCACATGATCTCTCCGAAATCATTCTAATATGCTGATTTGCTGCTTAAGAAACATTTCTACAGTGTTGAAAAAAGTGGTGCTGCTTCATATTTTTGTGGAAACTGAGATACATTTTTTTCAGGATTATTTGATGAATGGATATTCGAAAAGAACAAATATTTTCAAAAAAATATTTTGTAACAATGTGCAAGCCTTTACTGTCACTTCTGATCAATTTAATGTGCCATTGCTTATCAAAAACATTTAAAAAAATAATAATAATAATAAATCCTACTGACCCCAAACTTTTGAATGTATTTTAGAATATTTTAATTTGTCATTCATATGAAATATTACAAGTCAGTAAATAATAGAAGTAAATATGTTTTATACTATGATGTTACTATCACATGGCATGCAAATTGGTTACCTGGATCGTCTCAAAGATGTGCTCAAAAGCTCTAGGGATAATTCCCCTCTGGGATGGAGGATCCAGAACACCTTGCATAGTGAATGATTTGCCACTGCCTGTTTGTCCATAAGCAAAAATTGTCCCATTGTAGCCCTCCGTTACACCCTGTTTACAAGAAAATAAATTGTATATATATATATACACAGGTGCTGGTCATATAATTAGAATATCATCAAAATGTTGATTTATTTCACTAATTCCATTCAAAAAGTGAAATGTGTATATTATATTCATTCATTACACAGACTGATATATTTCAAATGTTTATTTATTTTAATTTTGATGATTATAACTGACAACTAAGGAAAATCCCAAATTCAGTATCTCAGAAAATTTGAATATACCTTAAGACCAATACCAAGAAAGGATTTTTAGAAATCTTGGCCAACTGAAAAGTATGAACATGAAAAGTATGAGCATGTATAGCACTCAATACTTAGTTGGGGCTCCTTTTGCCTGCATTACTGCAGCAATGTGGCGTGGCATGTAGTCGATCAGTCTGTGGCACTTCTCAGGTGTTATGAGAGCCCAGGTCGCTCTGATAGTAGCCTTCAGCTCTTCTGTATTCTTGGGTCTGGCATATCGCATCTTCCTCTCACAATACCCCATAGATTTTCTATGGGGTTAAGGTCAGGTAATTTTGCTGACCAATTAAGAACAGGGTCCTTAAACCAGTTACTGGTAGCTTTGGCACAGTGTGCAGGTGCCAAGTCCTGTTGGAAAATGAAATCTGTATCTCCATGAAGTTGGTCAGCAGCAGGAAGCATGAAGTGCTCTAAAACTTCCAGGTATACGGCTGTGTTGACCTTGGACCTCAGAACACAGTGGACCAACACCAGCAGATAACATTGCATTGCAAACCATCACTGACTGTAGAAACTTTACACTGGACCTCAAGCAACATGGACTGTGTGTCTCTCCTCTCTTCCTCCAGACTCTGGGACCCTGATATCCAAAGGAAATGCAACATTTACTTTCATCAGAGAACATGACTTTGGACTACTCAATAGAAGTCCAGTCCTTTTTGAAGCGAGACGCTTCTGACACTGTCTGTTGTTGAAGAGTGGCTTGACACAAGGAATGCGACAACTGAAACCCATGTCTTGCATACATCTGTGTGTAGTGGTTCTTGAAGCACTGACTCCAGCTGCAGTGCACTCTTAGTGAATCTCCCCCACATTTTTTAATGGGTTTTGTTTCACAATCCTCTCCAGGGTGCAGTTATCCCTATAGCTTGTACCCTTTTTTTTCTACAACATCTTTTCCTTCCCTTCGCCTCTCTATTAATGTGCTTGGACACAGAGCTCTGTGAACAGCCAGCCTCTTTTGCAATGACCTTTTGTGTCTTGCCCTCCTTGTGCAAGGTGTCAATGGTCATCTTTTGGACAACTGTCAAGTCAGCAGTCTTCCCCATGATTGTGTAGCCTACAGAACTAGACTGAAATAGCATTGAAAGGCTTTGCAGGTGTTTTGAGTTAATTAGCTGACCAGGTGTCTTCAGTATTGAATCTTTTCACAATATTCTAATTTTCTGAGATACTGAATTTGGGATTTTCCTTAGTTGTCAGTTACAAACATCAAAATTAAAATAAATAAACATTTGAAATATATCAGTCTGTGTGTAATGAATTAATATAATATACAAGTTTCACTTTTTGAATGGAATTAGTGAAATCAACTTTTTGATGATATTCACAGATGCAAATATAGATAGATAGATAGATAGATAGATAGATAGATAGATACAGTAGATAGATAGCTAGATAGATAGATAGATAGATACTCAAAGCTTAATAGTTAAGAGTCTAAAGGGCCCAATTTGCACAGCATCTAGTAAATAATCTATTTAAGGAAGGGCTGTAGGTTACTTCCGTGACTGATTTAAACTCTGTGGTGTTCTGTTTCCAGAGACAACAGGGATCAGATAACCATATCTATGGGCATGTACACTGGAAAGGGAATGGCCCCATAGAGGCTGTAGCTGTCACAATGACCATTCCCAAACACACACACACACACACACACACACACACAAATCAATATTACCTCCACCAGAGGATATGCGATCTCGTTATAGATCTGCTCAGTGGAATGGCTTATATAATAAGTCCCATCAAATGTGAACTGTTTGGGCGGCTCTTCCGTAGCTCCGGGTTTCTGAATGAAACACTGACAGTGACTGCTGTCAATCGAGACCACCATCTTACAGTTCATGGCCTTCTCTCTCTCGTTCAGAGGTCGACATCTGACGACCACCTTCACGGATTCCGATGCCATCTGGAGGGATAGCGTCGGCACTGTTTATCGGCTGAACAGAAATGGAAATAACACTCCAAAGATCAGACTGCAGTGTACCACGGCCATCTCAGTGAGACAAACAGATCTTCTGTTATTATAAACGACGTTTACGAACAATGTCACCCGGTCCGGGTTCCGTAAATGCCCGTTTGAGGTCAGGCTGCAGCTCGCTGAATTAAATAAAGCAGCGTGTTTCTCTTGCTGCTGCGTTCAGCGTCGCCTAGCAACCTCAAACTTCAGAGGCGCCGGCTGTAGCAGCACAAAGCCCCCAGTGACATGCGCACTGAACATTAAATATTATTAGCATTACATGAGTATCCTGCTCCCACTGATAAATGTTAAAATATTTTACATAAAGGAAAAACTTTTATTACCAGACATTTATTTACTATAGAAGCCCGTTTCCGCTACAGTTGAGAAAAAATATTTCTTTAAGTCATAGCTTAATAATGAGAAAGTTTCTCATTATTATTACTCAGTTTCTCAGTATAATAAGACACTTTCTCGAAATAATGACGGAATGGTCATTCCTAAAATTCGGTGCCATTTCAGTTCAAGTGCTATAATTTAGAATATTTTCCGTAAAATTCGGCTAATACTTGTTTCTAAATGCTCATCCTACAAAGTTACTGCCATTAGAACACCATATAACAAAATAAATATCTACCCAAAATTAATTTAAAAATTATTATTCATATTTAAGTGCACGTCCCCAAATGAGTTTGCATAACTTCAGCCACAAATACTGTATTAAAAAAAAATCAAACAAATTCCAACTTTTTTATATTGTTGTATATTCTTTTTTTATAATATTCCTCAGCAAAATATCTTTCTGGTTATTTATAAATTTGTAATGCCTAAAAAGTCTTTAAAACTCCTAATTAACAGTTCTTAATTTACCATTTTTAGTGTTTTAGAAAGATTCACTGATGTGTCAAAGCACAACAAATCCACCCTGTTATGCTTATTTATAGAGGAAACTGATAATTTTTATTTTTTTGTAATTGAAAACATGGTTAATAAACATAAAAAGTTAAAAGTCTTCCTCGATCAATACACACTAGCTTGTTGTTCATCACATGTATGACTTTAGCATGCAATGTCCCTCCCGTTACTGTGTTGCACTGTAACAGGGTAGACATATAGTAATAGTCAATGTAAAAATAGATAAATAAGTGTACTTATAATTAATGGCACAATAATTAGTGATGCCAGTAAAGGTTTACCTTGTGGAGACATATATTTGGTCCCTATGAGGAAAAAGAAAAAAACTTGTAAGTCCTCCAGAAAGAAGTGTTCTCTTTGAGAGGGGTAGGTTTAGGTGCAGTCTTAGGGTAACATACAAATAAGATACAGTATAGAAAAACTATTACGCCTATGGCATGAACCCATGATAACAGTTTGTGTGTGTATGCAAGAGCAAAATATTATATGCTCTCTGTAACTTTAAATGGTAAAATACAATGTTAAACATATTTAGTAGCCAAATAAAGGGATAGTATAAATGAGATCTTACAATAACAGGTATAAGAACAACTTCCTTTAATGTGGTGTAATTTGCCTTATATCCTATAAATTGTTATATACATAGAAAATGTAAATATTACAATAACTGCATTCAAGACACTTATAAATGGAGATGAGATTGTCCTGTAACAGGGTGGACATTCGGCCCTTGCATATGTAAAGAATTTCATAATTATTAAAGAATAATATCCTGAGGTGGACCAATATATTTTTCTTATAGTGTAGGCCCTTCTTCCGATAAAATGATTACATAATAGAAATGTAAAAAAAATTCCCAAAGTGGCGGGAACAGGCTTTCATAATTACTCCAAACTTGCATTATAATTTAATAAAACATGAAAAATAAGGCATAATTATTTTATCATATCAAAATATACCATAAGATCTAGTCTCTGGTTAAACAACATATTCCACTGGTTTCCTTCAAAGTAATCCACATTAAAAATACACAAAGGGAAAAATGAGACAAAATGACTGTATAATCAGTTTATGCAATGAGGCAAGACACTTAATTTACACTGGTGCAAAGCTAATTACAGAAATGTGCGCATTTACAAGGTGAAGAAGTGCAAGAGTTCCAAAACATTACAAGAGCAAAGCCAGGCAAAGAAGAAAAAAAAAAAAATTCCTTCACTGGACATGTTCAAGTCATCACTAAAAAGCTCTCTTATAAAGTGAGTGGAGAAAAAAAAAATGTCCAAAATTAATATAAACACATAATACAGAATTTGAAAGCCATAATAGCTGGGACATAAAATGTATATAGTCTGCGCTTTTGCAAAAGCTGTTGAGTAGCTATACATTTACAGCTGACATTTACATGAAAAACCTAAGTGCTCATTTCCCTAGAAAATAAATTCAAACCAAAACACCAACAATGTGAGGGCTTTAGGTGGGTTGAGGTTATTGCCAACAGGCAAAACAGAAGTGTCCTTTTAAAATATAAAAAAAATTGTGTCAGTGACTTAAGATCCTTGTTAGGAAGGTTTACTAATGTCAGCAGCTCTGTAAAGTTTAAAATATAGTATAAAATGTTTTTAAAAAACAATTGCATTAAAAAAAAAAAAAAAAAATTGCATGAAACAGGATTTAAACCCAACTTTTGTTTTTGAAGGTGCCTTTCTTGTTGTCCTGCAGCAACCGTGAACTCTTATTCACCATCTCTTCCCAATTGTAGCAGTGGTTGACACGGGCGCAGCTCAGAGAACATTCCAGCTCCTCACTGAACTCTGTGTAGTGCTCAATCAAAGCAGCAAGGCTTTCAAAGTCATTGTGGTATTTCTGTAAAAGAGCATTAAACATTTGCTACCTTCTACTTCTGATGAAAGTAGTTAAAGAGTGGAGCAAGTAACTCAAAATAAAGACAAAAAAAAAAAAAAAAAAAAATCTTCCATCTTTGCTCACCTCAAGCCGGAACTTTCCCTTGGAATTCTTAATAGCATGAGTTACCAGTCCTGAGGGAAAGCGGACTACAAGAGACCCACGGTCGGGCTTTTTGGGATGAGGACATAGCAGGAAGGCACCCAAGACATCATCTGCCAGCAATGAAGAACTACAGTCGCTGTAATGGAAACCAGAGACTCAGTAATACACTGAACATACTAAATTAAAAGCAAAGTGATTTTACTCTGTTGATGTACTACCTTGCTTCTTAAATATAGAACAATTTTATATATTAATACTATCAACTTAGAAAAAAAATGCAATTAAGCTCAACAGACTGCATTTGACTGAATGACAATGACTGAATAGAATATTGATAAGAGGTATTGCTTTAAAATGAAAAGCGTTGAGATTTACCTAAGTGTGAAAACATTAAAGGAATAGCTCAACCGAAAATGAACATTTGCAGAAAATTTTTGTTTTTTTCTTCAGTCAGATTTGGAGAAATTTTGTGTAACATCACTTACTCAAAGGATCCTCTGCAGTGAATGGGTGCCGTCAGAATGAGAGTCCACACAGCTGATAAAAACATCACAATAATAACAACAGTAATCCACACCACTCCAGTTCACCAATTAACATCTTGTGAAGTGAAAAGCTGTTTATGAAAGAAACAAACCCATCAAGGCATTTTAACTTTAAATGGTCACTTTATAATTCTGAGCTCACGGTTAAAAATAGTGCTTCCAAAATAAAAGTGTAAAGTGTCGTCTTCTCGCATCAAAATCCAGACAGACAACTATCTGGACTCAGAGACCACTTTTTCACTGGAGAAAGCAATATTGCGTAGAGGAATTTTACCGCAGCCAGAAGCAATGGTTTAAAGACAAAAACAATGATGGATTTGTTTATTACAAACATGCAGCTTTTCGCTTCGCAAGATATTAACTGATAGACTGGAGTTGTGGATTATTGAAATTTTTTGCAGCTGTTTGTACTCATTCTGACGGCAACAATTTACTGCACAGTATTCACTGGTGAGCAATGATGCAAAAATAAATCTATCCAAATCTTTTCCCATGAAGAAACAAACTCATCAAAATCTTAGATGGCCTGAGATAAAATTTTCAGCAATTTCTTTTTTAAATTTTTGGATCAACTATTCCTTTAAATTTATATAAATAAACAACAGACTACATGGTCTTAGGGCACCAGCACTGACCTAGACACGCCAGCCCAGCACCACACTGCTTGAGCCAGAGCTTCTTCTGTCTCGGCTAAACTGGGAGCGCGAGACTTGCATGCTTTTGCACTGGCTCGTTCCTTTTCTGTTTACATGGAATTTTTATACCGTTACATGTTTAATATTCAAATTAAAATTGAAGAAAAACAACACTACTAATCCAAATTATGGAAAACCCCACAACCTTTTTGAATCTCCAACCACCAAATCCAAAGTACAATAAATTAACCCACTGTGTCTTAAACCAGCCACCTTAACTAGTGGTCGACCGATATGCGTTTTTTGACAGCCGATGCCAATATTTTGAAAACCAGGGGGGCCGATAGCGGATATAAAGCATAAATTATTATTAATAATATTTAAGAAATTTGAAATCATTTGACAACAAATTAAAAAATGTGTAAAAGAAACATGCTTATACTTTAGATGACAGTATTTTTCACAAATAAATACATATTTAATACAAATATAATTAAAAAGAGAGCAAACACTGTAACCAACAGGGCACTCCGTATTCTGGGAAGTTTGTGTGCAATGGGAATCATATTTTTCAAATAAAGCCAGAGTAACCCTCATTTTACATACAGGACACAGTGAAAATGACATGAATATGACAGTAGGGCAAAGGCATAATGCGCATTATAATTTGAAATCACGAGTTTATAGTTTAAAGCATACAATTCACACAGACCGACCATCACAAAGAGAACACGCGATCATGCTGGTTAAAAATGCACACTTCACAAGATCTCACACCTGATTCGACTGAGTTTGCAAGGTTTGTGAAAATAAATGTTCATAAGTCATTCAAAGATTTGTTAAAATTATATGAATGCATATTTGCTTAATGCTGACGGCAAACGAGAAAGTATTATATTTGCCTCTCTATTACTAATAGGCCTAATATAAAAGCAATCGTTATAATTCTTTCCGTACACAATTTCTTTGTTGAACCATTCTATCTGATTATTAGACACTTCTATCCGTGTTAGACAGAACTGTTAAGGACAACATGTTTTTATACAGTCTATGCGACAAACAAGAGAGAGAGTTTGAGCACGGTGCGTGCTCAAGGCACTGCCATAGACTGCATAAAAGGGTATTGCCGCTCTCATCACCATCAAATTAAAAGTCCCATCTCGAACATATCTGCCAAGCAGAAAAACATATCGGCAAATGAGCCGATATATCGGTCATCAGCTTTGACGATATATCGGTCGACCACTAATCTTGACTATGTGTGTGCATTACCTAATGAACTCTCTCATTCTCGAAAGTGTTCTATGAACACTTATCCCACCTTGTGGTGCACTCAGTTTATCCTGCAGGTGCCGCTGTTTGAGAGGAGTAAATGTAAAAGAGCGATATGCTCCAGAGCTCAGCTCTTTTGTTCGAATCGCCTTTTTACGAATTATAGTCGGAGAAGAAGTGGGGCCTTCTTCAGGACTGCTGACTTGCTCCGTGCTTGGCTGTGAGAACACCTGTTCGGAAAAATTGAGATGAACGCACTGCAGAACAGTGCAGCATTCAAAGTGTTGGAAACATTCTCTCAAAAGGAGTTTGGGGCCTATTTACAACTCTTTACAACAAGCTCTGACAAAATATGTATGTCATGCTGGGGACAAATTTTCAAAGGTGAAATAACCAGTAAACTCAGAATATTTATTTAACTAGTACTTGTTCCAACTGCTTTTTATGCCATTTGGTTAAGATAATCTTTATAAAAGCAATATATGCTATATGTGGTGAAAACAAACCTTTGCCCCTGGTAGCAGGCCTTGAGTTGGGGCCCTGCGGAAAGACACCAAGGCACTAACACTGAGAGGGAAACCTTGATTAAGCAACGATGGGGCTCGAGTTGGTTTCTTCCCTGAACACTCATCCTGTGCTTCCTCTGGGTGCTTCTCCAGAAAATACAGTTGAAAACAGCGGCAAAGCAGCAGGTTCAGGAACTGGGCCTTTATTTGAGTAAAACCAATGGAACCATTAAATTCTTAGAGTGTTTGAGCAGTTTTTCCCATTTAAGCAAAGCAGCAACAGTCTTGGCAATTCTAAATAGTAAATATCACTATGATGACTTGTAAACCAGAAAACCAAATCTTTGATTCTAGAACCGACATGTGCAATATTACAATCAAAATATAGCGCTTCACAACCAAAGTGATTAATAACACACAAACCACAAAACCTTTGCTGGGTTTTGTCAAGTTAATGCTTACAGATCGAGCATGTCTGGCTCTAAAGAGGTGGCAATAGAGCTGGGCTTCAGAATTTCCAGGATTATGGGAGACAAAGGCAAACTGGGCATCAGTTGGACGGGCGGTGGACAGCGAGACTCGACACATGGCGTGAGCCATGAGGAGCGTCTGATGAGATGCATAACAAAGAGTTCAACCATGTGACATACACAAAGAAAAATATCAGAGATCTTAAAAAAATCTTACCATTTCATCTTCATCATAAACTTTGACTCCCTTGACAGAGAACCTCAATGAGACCATTCGCTTGCTCTTGCAGTTCTGCAGATAAAGTTCACAAATCATCTGTTACCAGTCAAAGTATGGTTATTTTCTATATAACTAAATTGAATAAACACTGAACTTAATTAAGATGAACAGTGACAAGTGTGTTTTCAGAGCTGTTTAACAGCTGAAACTGCTTAATACTTTTGTTTATTATTATTATAAAGCTGCTTTAAAACCTTTATTGTAAGCCCTATATGAATAAATGACTTGATCTAGTATAATAATAGCAAAGTCAATAAAATGATGAAATACTCAAATAATTGCATTTACATAATTTGTCTACAACTAATTGCAAGCACATAAGCGTATGCATTTAGATCAAAAGGCTCTCAAGACCATTAAAAACATTTAGTCACGTGTGCAAACTTGTGCATGGTAAACATATGAAAAAGCAAACATACTCTCGAGACTCAGTTAACAGTACACAAATTACCTTGAAAGACTTCAGCTGAGTGTGCAGCTGCTGAATCTGATCATCCAAACAACGGTCATCCACAGGAAATGAGCCAATATACTAGACAAAGTGAGTTTTTACTCAGCAAAAGCGACAAAACTTTGAATTCACGATACAAACATCCAATGAAACCACAGACTCTCAAAATCAAATTAATTTCAATAAAAGATGTAGCATACAGCATTAAAACATTTAAGACAATTTCACCTCAGCAGATCTTGTAACAATCCTATGTTCCATTCCAGCTGTCTCACCCATGTCTCAATCTAAGCCTGGCTTCCTTTGCCTTATTTACTGTTAAAAAAAAAAAAAAGAGGGGGAAAATAAGATAAGTCAAACAACAGGAATGACACACATTCCTCCAAGATAACGTTTCAGGCTGTGCAGCTTTCAGATTCGAGACGTGCCAAAATGAAAGCATGTTTTGGGCCAAACAGTTTCCACAGAAATCGAAAGAAATGTTTTGATTTTGACTTTTTTTTCTCTCCATACTGCTGTAATTGCAATGCTTGAGTGTCACTACAATTACCAACAACGTTCCTGAAATAACAGTAAAATACACAGAAGAAACACAAACTTACAAACATTCGTCCGCGCGACTGAACCTGGCAGGGTGGGTCGATTATCCTCCGGGGTTTCGCAATCCTGACTCACCTTATCTTCTAAATCCCGCCTATCTACAGCCAGACTGGATTCATCGAAAACATTTGAACTCTCCGCCTACGTGCTTTTCAGGAATGCCAACTCTTTGAGGTCAACCAAAACGATTCATTTAATAGAGTCTGACTTTTCCGAGTCCCGTCAGGAAAGAAAAAGAGAATAAATATGTTGTTAGGTTAAAATATGATTTGTTTGGGCTCCAAAACGCGTATTATGCTGTTCACAAACCGTGGTGTGTACTATTATAAATAACAATTCAGTTATTTTACAAACGAACAGCCATTAATACCACACAACGGCATGAATTCGCTTCGACTGAATTGATTTTATTTGCGATTCGAACCAAAAAGAACTATTCGTTGTCTAATGTATGTTTTTCAACAAGTCTGTAGGAAAATACTTACAACGCAGCATTTAAATTTTCATGACATTCCTAACTTTTTTTGTTAATAAATTATGTTAAGTAATGTAGTAGTATGTTCATAATCATCAGTCATCATAATATCGAGAAAATGTGACACTTTTATACTGGATTTTATAAAATTCTTTAAAAGATACTTGAGATTGGCATTTACTTTAAGCCCCAAGACATGTCAAAGCAAGTTTCCAGAAAAGTTGTATGTAAACATTTCAGTGCTTAGTATACTAAATTAAATCATGCCTTAAGTGCGTGTTGGAACAAGAGTAAGAATTTGCTATGGTGAATTTCACATTAATAGAGACTCGCTCTCATTAGGAGACTAACCTTGTGTTTCATTGTTTGAATAATTTGGTAACACCTTCTAAAATTACTGGTTAATCATTAACCTCAAATGAGTTTTAAACCAAACCACAAAAACAAAACAGTGGCCAAATAATGAAGTACAAATATAGCCACTTTATTAAGGACTACAGAAAAGTAAGTAAATCAGTCACATGCATGCAGGGTAAGGTGAGCCATGCTCATAAAATGACATCTACCCCCCCTGATAAACTAACACACAAAAGTATAACTGGGTTAGTAGTGCATCAAATGTCTTAAAACATCTGCTTGGAAAATCTTTATAGCTTATATTCTTCTTCGTAGACTATACAGAACAAAAAGACAGGTGTGCATATGGATGCCAATATTTCTTTAATGCATCATAATAAATCCAATTTTGTGTTTATTTAGACTGTTCAACTGAGAGTTAGGCATTAATAATCTTTCTTTACTTCGACTTACACGAAAGAACCAACATCAACAAAACGTTCTTGATTACAATACTAGCTTAAGACCTAACTTCACAAAACATGATCCAAACAAATTAACTAAAACTTACAAAGAGATTATTCTTGAACACTGATGAGAAAGGGGCAACTGAATAACTGAAATGCTTGCCTCTACAGAAAGACTGACTACAGGAACTTTAAATAATAGATTTTTTCTTGATACACAACTGAGAACACCTCCTTCTAGAAGTTCTCATTATGGTGACCTGAATGAGCATCTTAACACAAACAGTAGCATTTCTAAACTATACCTTTACCTGTAATTTAAGAATACTGAACATAAACTGCCTGTACTTGAATGGCAGAATAACTCTGAAGAGGTCCTATGTTCATCCGAGGCCCCAAGACGAGAAGAACATGGAAGTTTCTACAAAAATAAGAGGAGAAAATAGCCAGCACTGCAGTCTATGGAGCTACAGTTGATCTTTACAGCCATCAGCAAGCATGGGATTCATTTCCGGGCTCGGAGTGACTTGCGGGCGGCCGGTTTTGCCTTCACAGCTGATTCAGTTGCTTCCTTCTTAGCTGCCTTGGGCGACGGCCGTTTGGACCCCCTGCTTGTCATCTTTTTGGCTACTGGTGTTTTAGGTTTACTGGTCCGGGCAGCTTTCTTGACTGGTGTGGCTTTAACAGGCACTGGTGCCTTTCTGGATGCGGCTTTGCTCGCAGATGCTGGTTTCTTGGCTGGTGGAGGGGCTTTCTTGGCTGATGCAACTGATTTCTTTGAAGCAGGAGGTTTTCTGCTGACCGTTTTAGCCCTTTTATTTGGACGAGCCTTAGACGCAGATGTCCGGTTTGCACGCTGGGTCCTGTGGACAAGTAGAAAGCATGCAAAGACATAGTCTAAAACAAAAGTCTCTATGATATTTTGAACTTCAGAAAAAGTTTGCTATTTTTTCACCCCTTTTTATCATCCACCATAGCCCCTTTCACACTGCCATTCCGGCAAATACAGGGGTAAAGTGTTCCTGCAATTGTTCCCTGGTCGCTAGATTTGGCACTTTCACACTGCCAGTGATGACCCCGTATATGTGCATGCTTTCACACACAACCCTTGAAGATCCCGTAACGACACGTGACATCAGCACGTGACGTGTAATGTACGAGTCGACAACGCTAGGCACGTTATACTTTCACTGAAGCAAGCAAACGATCTCTGCGTCAGCGCGGAAAGTGAGGAACTAACTGATCTCTGCTTCATTACAGTTTGCACATGTATTTTCGTCGCGAACATTGATCTTCCTTCAAAACAGCCAGTAAAAGAGTCGCGCGTCATCACTTCGACACGGAATTAGATCTGGCTTTTGTTCACACAGTGCTCGTCCCGGGTCGAACCCCGCAATGTTACTAGGTCCCGACCCGGGTTCAATTCGGTAATCAATCCCGGGACGTGGTTGCTTTCACATAGAAGGCGACCCGGCAATGTTCCGGGAATATTGCGGGTTCGACGTGCAGTGTGAAAGGGGCTCAAGTGGAAGCCAGACAACACTCAAGGTTTAGAGCAGAGTATGATCACAAAGATAATATCAGGGGTTAAAACAAAAACTACAGATTATGGTGGGATATTTGAAACAGCAATAGCAAGAATGGTTACTCACTACAATAAGGTGCAAACTAGGGGTGGAACTTTTCACGGTTCGGTTTTAGAATAAGTTTCGATATGGTTCGGTATGAGCCATGTTAAGGGAAAAAGTATACTTAAAAAAAAAGAAAGAAAATACGATTTTTATATTTAAATATAAGCAACAGCACAAATAAATACATACGAATAGAGATGCAAATAAAATAAACAGTGATCTTCAGTGTTTTTTTTTTTACTTCTCTAGCATTCGTTTTTATGTAGCCTACAGAAATGGAATAAAGTATAATCAAATGTAAAACAGCATTTCATAACATGACATGACTGTATAAATTTAAGATAAAACTTTATTAAAGTAACAAAAGCTATTCAATCAAGAGCATTAAGTGATTTCTTTGTTGTTGCTGTTTGATTCATATTAAGAAGTGCTGTCACTTTAAGACACTGTAAGTATGTTAAGGTGACTATGTCTGCTATTGTATACTTACCAAGATGGGCATTTAGACGTAATGTTTGTGTGAATTTGTCCATTTAAACACAATACTTCAGAGAAAGTTTAATATTTGCGCGTTGTTGTAATGTTCCGGGAAGCCAGAATGTGCATCCATCAACAGAAACATACATTAGCCGAAACCGTGTTTTTTTACGTGTTATTTATAAGAAACCATATTACAGATGCGTTGTCAGATTTAAGTTAAACCGCGGTCCCAGCGCTTGCCAAACCAAGGGTGAAGAACTGTACGGTTCAATTTCAATACACATGTAACATTTAGGATGCTTCTGATATCAAGTTTTTCTGGTTAGCTTTGTCCTTGACAGTGTACAAGATGACCTACAATCTAAAACATGAATTTTATTTGAAATTTTTTTTTTTTAAGAAAACATGGTAAATCAAATTAAACTTCAATTTAGCTCAATTAACAACAACAACAACAAACATTTAAATGGTCCAAGAACTGGTAACTTAAAAAGGGTTCATACAGACACTTAAAAAAAAATAAAAAAAATCCAGGACTTTAAAGGGCTACTTTTTCAAGAACTAAAATCACTCACTTATCAGTCAATATTGTTATTATCTTTCAGATTCTAATAAACGAATAAAACAAAATGGTAAAGATTAAGTGCCGTACATGCAAAGAATGCAATGACTGTGGCAACTTTAAGATTTGAAAGGATACTATGGCAAAGTTATCGCTTTCATAGTTATTGAAACTTATTTCAATTTTTTTTTATCATCGAATCTACACGTTTCACGTAGGTCACCTATTTTGGTTTCAAAACGGCGAATTTCGCCGAAAGGTGAGGGATTTTCATGTATGAAATAAGTTCAGGGGCATGGCTTTGGATGGTGATTGCAGGGAGGGTGGGACTTTCGCTTTCAGTGCTATAAGGATAAAGTAAGCATTTTCCAAGATCTCCTATTGCACCTTTAAATACATAATGTAATATGGCTATATCATAACAAATACATGCAGAGGGCGCCTGGTGCTCATGTGATGTTTCATGTGATTCAATTACTTTTAATATCTGGCCACATGTAAAGCCAAAAACTTTTATTTTGAGAATGCAATGCACTATAAATTTAGAAATATATTGATGTATTCTCCTGTGTTGGCATAGGTTTAAATGATTTAAGTTACAAATCAAGAGAGTTTTACCAGATAAATGTTAAGCAATCCAAACTTACATCGCATATGCAAAAAAAGAGTTTAGCCCCTTTCACATATACAGTCTTTACTGGTAAATTACTGTTAAAAGATCATGTGTGAACAGGACTTTTTCAAAAATCCCTGTAAATTCGTTCTGGCAATCAATTACTCTGAGCTGTTTACATAGCTCCGCTACTTTTTTAATAGCTTTTCTATGTAAATATGACGCTAGATGGAAATCTTTGACCACTGCGCCTTGCAGCTTTTTCAATATTGTGTCGCCTTTAAGACCCAGGCTTCTTTTCCATTCATCAGTGTTTATAGGAGCAAAAACCTCTGATTGGCTAGTATTGTTAATTTGTTTGAGCGAAAGATGTTTTCCTCTCTTACATTGGTAGGCGAACTTATGAACTCGAACGTGATATCAACAAGTGTTTTTAAAAGTAGGATGACTTTTTTTTTTTTCTCATCCAAATGCTGCACTCCGGAGATCTGGCACGGTGCCAGAGAACTTTAAGCCCTTGTAATATATCCCACTGATACTGTTTATGTGATGTACTTCACCTCTTTCTTCGCGGAGGCTCATCGTCTTCGGATTCCTCCTCTTCAGATTCTTGCTCTGACTCTTGTTCAGATTCTTCATCAGAATCATCACCTCTCTTGCGTTTGAGCTTCTGTTCCTCCTTCTGTTTAAGCTTTTCCATCATTTCA
Source organism: Carassius gibelio (assembly GCF_023724105.1). Lineage (NCBI taxonomy): Eukaryota > Metazoa > Chordata > Actinopteri > Cypriniformes > Cyprinidae > Carassius > Carassius gibelio. Next base: position 10,220,896 of record NC_068406.1, read on the forward strand.
GGAAACAGAACTGCTGGACTGCAGGGGGAGCAACAGAACATTTGTTCATTAAAGTTCTCACCTTCTATGACAAACTGGACAAACATCAAAAATTTCCTAAAAAAGAAAAACAAAGAAAAAAGAAAAAGATGATTTTTTTTCACTAATGTTGGGTACACACCAAAAGATTTTTTTACATCTTATAAGATTTTCTATATGTGATAGACCACAAACGTGAAAATAAAAAATCCTATATTTAACCGTTTTGCTCCTATAGTGTGTGGTGTGTCATAATATGACAAATACAGCACACCTCACACAAACCGATTTTTAACCAGATTCTCGACTGTGAACAAAGGAAATCCCGCAAAAACTCGCGAGACTTCAGAATAAGCATGGCGGACGATATGCAGGAAGAAATTGCAATGATAGTATTTTTGAATGATTTTTACAAAATTCACAAAAAAAATAAGAAAAGGGTTTGGGTGAAGTCATTGAGACATGATTTCAGACAGAAATTTCACATTGTGCTGCGCCATGACTGCTTCCGTCTTCCATCATGTCGCTTTCTTATTGGATATTGTTTCATTTCATGTGAAAATCTTTTGTGCGTGCCCGCGTTTGTCCTTTGGGATCCCCCCACACATTAAACATGTTGCATATTTACGATTCGCAATCGCGGCGGCTCCGACATTCTTCCGATCAGGTTCAGACACTCTTAACACACCTCAAACCAAGGGAAAATCTGATAAAATAATCTGTAGAACCATCAAGATAATCGGCATAGCTAGGATTGTCGGAAGTGGGGAAATCGGCCCAAAATCAGCCTGATTATCTTTTGGTGTGTACCCAGCATAAGTAATAAACTCGCCATATTCCCTCTAAAACAATCCAATTAATGCTGTGGCTGAATTGTAAAGAGTTAAAGGGATAGATCAGCCAAGCCTAGAAAACTGGGTCTCAAAATGGTTTTAGACCACACAGGCATCCACTTTATGGACAAAAACAGCTGAAACATACTTCAAAATATCTTCATTTATATTCCACAGAAGAAATAAAGAATATGCTGAGCTTTGAAATGTCATGACAGTGAGTAAATGATGATCAAATGTTTATTTTTGGGTGAACTACTCCTTCAGACTAGAACTAATTAGTTGCAGAGTTAAAAATTAACCTGCATTCAGGATTTCATTTCTGAAAAGCCCAAAAGGAAAGTTTAGGATATTTTTAATTATTGCAGCGTTATTTAATTATAACTCATTTTAGTATTTATTAACAAGTTTGAATCAGCTTGTATAGTTTCAGTTTAATAAAAAATTTTAGTCATTTGTTATGTTTTAGTCATTTTTATCCCCCCCCCCCCCATATTTCTATTTGGCTTAATTTATTTTATTTCAAATCCCAAAGGCAATTTCTAACAATAATTTTAGTTAACTGTAATAAGCTGGATTACGCTGAGCTGAATTTACCTCGGATAATACGGATAGCTTAGCTGGTATGACCCACTGAGTCCATGACCAGAAATCTGCTCCATCCATCCCATCATTTTACACTTCTGCAAGGTTCGCTTCAGGTTTGACACTAGCCATAAGAGAAAAAAACATTCAGAAAGATTCTGCATAACACGTTAATTTGCAACATGTACAGGGAGATATAAATGTTATCCTGAACCACAAAACCAGTCAAATTGACAGTAGATCATCTGAAAACTGAATAAATAAGCTTTCCATTGATGTATGGTTTGTTAAGATGGGGCAATATTTGATACAACTATTTGAAAATCTGGAATCTGAGGGTGCAAATAAATAAAAACATTGAAAAAAAATTGCCTTTAAAGTTGTCCAAATTAATCAAAAATTAAGTTTCTATATATTTACAGTAGGAAATTTACTAAATTTCTTAATCAAACATGATCTTTAACTTAATATCCCAATGATTTTTGGCATAAACTAATTTTTTATTTTATTTTGACCCATACAATGTTTTGTTGGCTATTGCTACAAATAGACACGTGCTACTTATGACTGGTTTTGTGCTCAAGGGTCACAAATTGTGGCTGTAATATAAACAAGAATAGTTTGAGACAACTATTTATGTAACACTGTCTTGTGAACAACCCATTTGAGAATAACAATTAAAAGCAAGCCCAAAACAAAGGCAAACTTGATTCAGTCCTCAGAGAGAAAACTCTCCTTAGGCTGCGATGGAGTGAGGAGTTAGTGTACCGTACCGAAAAAATAGTTGTTCTGCTCCTTCTGTCTCTCCACCAGGAATTTGCGCAGTATGGTGATGCTGCAGGTCTTGGGCTCATTCATGGCTGTGATAGCGGCCACTATGGCATCTTCCAGCAGTCCGCCACCCATGAGCACTTTATTCCCAGCTTTCTTCAACTGTCAAACGCAAACGTAGATTCTCATCAAACCTGGTTTTATGTGCTGAGCGATTCAGAAGGGTAACTAACCTGGAATGTTCCAGAAGCTCCTTTGCCAGTGATCTGCTCCAAGTAGCCCTTTTCCACAGATTTTTGCAGGCAGTTCTTCAAAACATCAGGCCTTAAGAGAGATTAACAGAACAACCCAATTTTTTAATTTGTAACTAACTAATAATAAAAAAATTGGTATGTACTATGTACCATATGCAAACATTTTGCATCTATGATGTAATACTTTTATTCAGCAAGGAGGATGCATTAAATGAATCAAAAACGTTTGTAATATTTCACAATACTAGTGTCTTACTGTATTTTTGATCAAATAATTGAAGCCATGGTGAACATAGGAGACATCTTTCAAAAACAGTAACAATTCGTACCTATCCCAGACTTCTGAATTATAGTATTACCAGTCCTCCCAATGTTAAGTAAATACTTCTAGTGCTGTCAAAACGATTAATCAAATACAAATTTTTACATATACATATGTGCACTGTGTTTATTTATTATGTATATATAAATTCATACACATGCATGTATATATTTCAGAAAAAATATTTTTTGTACATAATATATTTATAATGTAAATTATCGGAATATAGATATATTACAAGTAAAAATATTTTCAAGATATTTCCTGTTTGTGTGTGTATTCATATACACAAAATATATGTACTGAGAACAAATACATATATTATGCAAACAAAAACTTTTATTTTGCATGAGATTGATCACGATTAATCGTTTGACAGCACTAGCTCGAACTGTAGTCTACTTATAAGGTGTTTCCCTAAAAACAAGTCAATGTTGACCTGCTATCCACGTTGAGTTGTGGGAAGTGTTGCTCCAAGTACTTCTTGATCAAGATGTAGGAAGCCTCTTTGGGTTCACAGAGGCGGGTGATGATCAGAGGCAGAGATTCTCCCAGCGTCTCTTTCGTCCCGGCAGACCCAGCTGCCTTCTGCACAACACGACATTGACAAAATGAGTCAAAATGATGACAAACCATCAAAAAAGTACTCAAACTCATGGATCTCAGCAATAACAGCAATGCAGACAACAAACAAATGACGCTTGGATACCTTCCCAATGGCGAAACTTCCAGAGAAGCCTTTGCCTTTAAGCTGTGGGAGAAGACAAGAAGACAAAGTTTACTTTTGATTTAAGTCTGCATATAAAATGAGAAATATTCATGTATTGCAAATCACCTGTTTGACAGTTCCCTTCTCAACCATTCGCTTCAGAGTCCTCTTGTAGATGTTTTTAGTCTTTTTGTCCATTTCCACTGATGGGTATTTCTTCATGACATATTTCACAATGGTGATGGAAGAGGCACCACTCCGCTCTTTGCAGCTCTGTAGGTAGAGAGTAAAGATGTACATTTGAGATGGCAATTTATTTGATTCTTAGATTTTCAGCACATCGTCCTGAAATGCCCTTGAATGGGGTTTTGGTTGAATGCTTGAAATAAGGTCTGTGGTTAACACGAGCTAAAAATATCTCCACATTTATTCTAAAACATTAAATACTGCTGTAATACCCCACTCCCAATTTTGTCAGCATTAACATCTCATTAAAAAAGCCAAATGGGACTACATTATCGGAAACATTAAATGTTGTTATTCCGAACAGGTAAACACATCTACTTCAACTAAAAAGTGTCAATTTTAAATAAAGATCAAAGAGTTCTCAAAAGCGTAATGATGGTGATGCTGAAGTCATGTGAATGTGCTGTAGTTTGTTTAGAGCACATGTTTCATTTTTCATAGAATTAATTGTATGTGTTCATTTGTGAAGATCATCCAGATTAACAGAACATGTAATAATCATGATCTTTTGTTGTTCACAGAGCTTTTTCCTCTTCAATAATCCAAAAGCCAAATGGAATAATCCTATTGGGTTTTTGTTGAAGTAACCAGGCTTGTTGATAACTTCCACATTGGCTTACAAAGACTCATAATCACTGCAGCACTTTATACTTGTGTACATATTTTACTGATCAACACCTACTTAGTCAAATTCTCTCTAAATTGTAATGGAAGAGTGCAATTCTGAACCAGACCTCAATTGCTTCTATGATGATTTCTTCAACTTTGGGCTGGGAAAGAGAGGTTGAAGCCAGTTTGTTGGCGGAAATGGTCGCCCAGGCAGGAATCTTCTTTTTCACCTTTTTCCCTTTGTCATCTTCCTTGTCACTGCACCATTTGAGCAGAAACAAATGCATAATATGCTTACTAAGTCATTTTGTATTCAATAAACGAGTGGAAGCCATAAGAAAAATGCATTTCTTTTTTTGTACAAAAGCCAGACTTACATTTTGGCTACAACTTCCTTGACTTTTTTCTTCTTGCTCTTCCCTTGTTCAGCTGCTGCTTCGTCAGATTTCTCACCCTCATTAGGCGTTTCTCCTTCATTTTTGGACTGCTCCTCTCCATCAGTGGTCGCCTCCTTCTCTTCACCTTCTTTCTTTTCCTCTGTGGTTTCAGGTTCAGCGGGTGTCGAATCTTTCTCTTTTTTTGTCTTCTCCTTCTCCTTCTTCTCACCTACAGGTGCAGACCCTTCGGCAGGAGCATCTGTGGAATCAAGACAATGAAATGCATGGAAATGTACAAGCCAAATTCACACCACTTGTGCATTATTTTAGAAACTGTCCTAAAGCCACATTATTTCAGGAAATAATTTCAGTGGCTAGTTGCCTGTATTCCAGTGACAGGATTGCAGAGTTAAATGACAGGTTCCACATTTATTTGTGGGAGAATAACTCCTTATGTGACCTGTTTGCCAGGTAAGGGGCAATACGTACCTCCCTCAGGGGCATTTGCAGGTGGTGCATCCTCTTTGGGCGGGGCTGCAGCTGATCGGCGAATGGGCATGATTCTAACCTGCCAATAAATAAAGACTTTGTGAATATATATATGTGTGTGTGTGTGTGTGTGTGTGTGTGTGTGTGTGTGTGTGTGTGTGTGTGTGTGTGTGTGTGTGTGTGTGTGTGTGTCTGTGTCTGTCTATCATTTATTTCATTTCAAACATGTTGTATACATCTAACCTGGGAATGCAATAGAAACCTGTTGCATTGTTTATTAGGTTATAATGCATTGCACTGCAGACTTATTTAGAAAATTACAGGTTTTTCATGCAATGTTTTGGCCACATGAATTGAATGCCTATGAACTCTGGACAGCAAAGAGAAGCTCGTGCATAGAAAAACACGTCGACAAACACTCCCTGGACATGAAGCCACAGCAATTAACTAGAAAGGAACAACAATCTCATTGTTTATCTCCTCCACATATGGTCTGTGTTGATATTTGCTGCTAATAGCGTGCATAAAGTCACACCTGCACACGTTTTACCAGTGCACAGGAACCGAATTTCTCGTAAAACCCAATATAATCGAAAATGGCCATTTTGTCCATTTTTACAAGTACAGTAATGGCGCTGCGTTAGGTTGAAAATGATAAATGCACGATACTGCAGAGTAAAGAGGTTTAATGAAACATAACTGAAAATACGCCTGCAGAACGTATAAAATATTCTGTAAAATGAGGATGCAAAATTTCAGATTGAGTTTTTTAAGGCATACCTTGCTTTACTGGATTATCAGTTGAAAGAAACACCCTTCCTTTTTGGAATTCTCTGTTTACGTGCCCCTCCCCCCCGCGTACGCATAGAGACGTACGTGAGAGCGCATGCGCGCGCGTGCCACGTTCAGGTCGTCAGCGAAATTACTTGTGCTTCAACACTGTTACTAAATTACAAAAGACATTACATAGTGACTTCTTTATATAACATTTAATTAATGCTTTTGTCCCATTCTGTGTAACAGGCGAAAGGGTGATTACTGAGAAATATATATATATATATATATATATATATATATATATATATATATATATATATATATATATATATATATATATATATATATATATATATATATATATATATATATTTAGGCTATATATTAATGAAACAACAAGATAAATTAATATAATTAAAAACAACATATGTCCTGTTTGGATTGATTATTCATTATTTGCGAATTAAATCATTTATGTCAACACAAGATGGCAGTATTGCCACTTGAGGCATATAACTAAACTTCATATTTCTATGATCTATCATTCAGAGATATGTCTTTGTTGAACTAAACTATAATTTAAACGTTTTTAGGTACATTTAAATTTAATAAAAAGTAAACTATGATAATGTAAGTTTTTTAGATCAATGTTGGTTTTATCTTGAATCACTTTTTAAAATAAAAGCTTTTAAGTTATATTTAATTTATGTTTTGAATTACAAATTGCGTGAAAAGAGGTGCTTAATCTTCAAAAATAGAATTGATTCTCTTCAGAATGTTCAACTTTATAAGCTATTTCACGTAATTAATTCTATGAGGATTGCAATAATTTATTTTAAATTAGGTTTTATATTGGTTTATATAATGAGGTAAAACTTACTAACTAAACACGAACTTAAATGTTCCAATTCTTAATAACATAACATTTAAATTGAGTTTAGCTCTACTGCAGGATTCCAGTGTTATTTTAGTATCACTGAGATACTATTATAGTTTTTAATTAATATTTTGAATTAGTGTTTATTTTTAGATTTTGCTTTCATTTAATCGTAGTTAAATAATAATAATAGTAATTTTTGTTGCATATTTTTTGTCATTTTTTTAATATTTTCTATAAATATGCATTATAATATATATATATATATATATATATATATATATATATATATATATATATATATATATATATATATATATATATATATATATATATATATATATATATATAATTTTATCAAGTTAAAAAATCAAGTTAAATTAAAATAACGTTTCCTTGGCATATATCTGAAATAAAAAATAAAAAACATTTCCGTTAACATTTATTTTATTTCAAATAAATTATTATTATTATTATTATGATTATTATTAATTTTAATTTTATTTTAGTTAGATAGTTCTTTCTAACCCTGCAGGACACTGCGACATGTCATGTCCTCTCATTCTGAATGTCAAAAATTCTATGGTATTATCATTAGATATTTGCTTGTTGTTGTTTTTTTTTGTATTGTTTTTTTTGCACAAGAGAAGATAAAGAGAAGCACCCACACACTCTCTGTGTTTTTAAAGTCTAGCATGTGGCATGTCACACAATCATCCACCCCCGCAAGAATACAAGAGACAAAGCTTTTCCAGCTAAATTACTTTTCTATCGGCTTCCTAAACACACCTGGTCTCTGAGACGTTGGAGTAATCTTGAATTTTTTTTTTTTTTTTTTTTTTTTTTGGACAGTTGTGTTTGGTACCTGGTCCATAAAAGCAGTGAAATTACTATGTGGTTACCATGCCAACACAAGCCTTCATCTTTTTAGAGATAGCTCACTTTTTCCTTGGACACAAAAGCCCAAAGATATTGGTGTACAAGTGGAGCTGTTTTATCGTGTCAGACCTAATGTTTTTTTTGGCATAATTTATCTCAGTCAGTATGTTATTCCTGGACAAAGTTGCATCTTTTCTTGCTTTGCAGGGAAATGATAAATACAAGGATCCCTGAACTAGACTGCATTTAAAAAGCATAGCCCTGCAACATCAGTGTGTGCTTCATTAGGTTTGTAACACTTTCCGCTTGAAACACTTACAAATGAAGAATGAATGGTGAAATGGAAGTGCTTTGCAGTCATAAAGCATATAATAGTTATGGGGCTCTTTGGACAAGGGGTCCAAATTTAGTTCTTGGCCGTCAGTGAATCAAAATGGACCCTTATGAATGATTTCTCAACTGCAGCCCATCAGGTTGTGGATTTAGTTTTACTTAATAGACATGATAAATAATCCAATTCATAATTTACTTAATCAATGCCTTGGATTACCATGGTTTTTTTTGTTCTGAAATATTATTTATTGTCGTCAGAAAGCTTTATTATATTGTATTGTATTGTATTGTATTCTATTCTATTCTATTCTATTCTATTCTATTCTATTCTATTCTATTCTATTCTATATTCAATTTACATGAGGTTTGCAGTTTTAAAAGAAAATAATAGCAATACTTTCATAAACAAGACTGAATGGGTCATTCATATAATGCAGTATATTCATACACCATCAAGTAGCCTAAGGGTGAAATTTTGAATTTACCATTTTTAAGTAAACATGGGGTTGATAAACTGTCCTTGCCTAATTAAATGATTATTTGTCTTATAAATACTTTAGATGAAGGACAGCCATAGTGTTGCTTAAGACTGCAAGTCTGGACTGAATGAAAGTCAAAAGGAATAATGAGATGGTTTTGTATATTAGGGTAGTCCTTGCGTAATGAGGAGCATGGAGAAGCCAGCAGCCATTGAAATGCTTATTTGCCTGCCATTTTGAATCCAGAACACTAATTGCACTAATTACAACAATTTTGTAATTTCAGTGATCTTCGGTTCTTCCTGGTTCACCCCCTATTTGACAGATCCTTCCTCAGCTGGGAAATAGAGGAAACTTAAGTTAAATGTGAGGAAACCTCCATTCAGAAGACTGATCCTGTTTATCATGCAGCAGATTTAGTTTTGTATTTATTTTTAGGCCTATTATGATTATTCAGTTTTAGAAGCTGCGACACATAAATGGATAATGCTTGAGTCAAGAAAAAAAAAAATTAAACAAGCTGAAGGCGACAGATGTTTAACTGAGATATGAAAGGCTTTACACAAATAGATAAATAAAAAAAAAAAAAAAAAAAAAATACTGTAAGTAAAGTTTCCCTGCTAGAAAAGATGCATATGGTTGCAGACGTCGGTTATAGATGACAACTCCTACTTTTGACCACTAGATGTCGTCATTGAAGTGGTGTGCTCTTTCTTTAAGTTGATGTGTACCTATTCAGTTTATTGTCTCTTTACAGCCATCTTTTATACTCTGCATTTTTTATACGCTCAGACTTTTTTAGGTTGAGTTTTGTTCTTTTGTCCTCCATGCTGTTCAATTCTGCTTTGAGAGATTAGTTTCTTGTTTTTCTCTTCATTTCCTTGTGCAGTGTAATCATTTCCACTTCATTGACAATGAGTTATTGGTGGCTTGCCAGTGAACCAGAGGGCATCCAAGACTGATCATCCACTATGAAGAACTTTCTAGTGGTGCTGAGCTCCAAATGCATTCTGTGAAGGCCATTCAGATAAGAATAACTTTGTCTGATTTCTTTTGGTGTCGGTTCTTCATCATTACCGAATCATTATTGAATCAGAGTTACAATCAGTGTTACAAGGGTGTTTACATCAAAGATTGTGATTCAGAAGATGCCATTAAACTGTAAAAACTTCCTCTAAATTGTTGAATCTGTCACAGCTCTAGCACAGTCATTACTTCTGAATTGATTAACCACATCAATCACATTTAGAAGAACCAGGACCCTATGCGGAATACAATTTTAAGAATAAAGGTTCCAAAAAGGGAGGCATTTAAAACAATGCCATAAAAGGAACCATTCGGAGTTCCAAAATGAACCATTTTTGTCTTAGTTTGTAGAACATTTCAATAATCTGAAGAACCTTTTGTATGTTTTCATGCAGTCGTGAATGCCAACAAGAAACCTTTATTTTTAATAGTGTTGACCATGTGCTTGACTCTGATGTATTAACTCTAAAAACCTCCCTCTGACATCCTTATGCTTTATAAACATGCACTTTCAAAGCAAAATTCACCTCAATGACATTGCCCAAACCAGACGCTACAAACTTAAGTTGATAGCTCTGGAGCCGATGTGCTTCCGTGCAGTATTTGCTTGTCTCGGTCCCATGCAAACAGAGATAATTGTGGACCAGCTGCGTGAGCAGGAGGTGGCATGCGAGAGGACTCAGCTGTAGTGAGTATGCCACCATGCCAAAACTCGGTGCCAGTCAGTCAGCTCTGTTTCAATAAGGCCTCAAAATGAGTTAATCTGATACAGGCCAGAGCGGACAGACTCTGCAGATACGCACTTTCACTTTGCCTACAGATCATTTAAGCTAAAGTAAATAGTTCAGTCTCTTCTAATGTGATCTGAGGATGACTTTACCAAGCACAGATCAGATAGGATTGTTGGCTGTACTGGCTTTCGCTATGCAAGGCATAACACAAGCTAAAAGAACAGTCCTCCCAAAAATGAAAACATTTACTCACCAACATGCCATCCAAGATGTAGATGAGTTTGTGTCTTCACTGGAACAGATTTGGAGAAATTTAGCATTTGCTCACTTGTAGCTGTATGCGTGTAAGAAAGAAATCCATCATTAAGGTATTTTAATTTTAAACGTAATTTCTTGCCAGTCCAGTTATTTGAATAAAGACATTATTTGAAGTACTGGATGTGTTGTGGATTGTGTTTTTATCAGCTGTTTGGACTCTCATTCTGACGGCACCCATTCACTGCAGAGAATCCATTGGTGAGCAAGTGATTGAATGGTACATTTCTCTAAATCTGTTCTGATGTAGAAACTAATTTATCTACATCTTGGATGGCCTAACGTTATAAATTTTCAGCAAAGTTTCATTTTGTGGGGTAATCAACTAAGCGCTTACAATCACTTATACCTGCTATAATTGGTGGTGCTTGCCATTATAATGACGGTGACGTGACATACAGCCACGTATGGTGATCCATACTCAGAATTTGTGCTCTGTATTTAACACATCCAAAGTGTACACACACAGCAGTGAACACACACCGGAGCAGTGGGCAGCCATTTATGCTGCGGCACCCGGGGAGCAGTTGGGGGTTTGGCACCTTGCTCAAGGGCACCTCAGTCTTGGTATTGCCAGCCCGAGACTTAGGTGCCCTTGAGCAATTATACATTGCTCAAGGTTGTTGGGGATTTGAAAAAAAACCCTTAGTATCGAACTTTCGGCAGTAGTCTGCTGTTTCTTCTCTTAGTGAAGGCCCTTTCAATCTGAGGACCTGACCTCCACATGCAGGGTTTTACACTAGGCTTGCCTTGAAGAACTTGCATGAACCCTTAATCTCTTCTGACCAACGTGGATACCAGTAGTCCATCTACACTAATGTTCTAAATGTTTTTAAATGACGTCTCTTCTGCTCACCAAGGCCACATTTATTTGATGATGAATTAACAGTTTAAATTAACTCTTTTCTATTCAAATACATATTTTAAAACATAATTTATTCATTTGATGACAACCATTACTCCAATCTTCAGTGTCACATGATCCTTCAGAAATCATTGTAAAATGTGGATTTGCTGCTTAAGAAAGATGTTTTCTTATTATCAGTGTAAAGCACAGTTGTGTTGATTAATATTTTGTGCGCAATCCATGATGCAATTTTTTTCAGGATTCTTTGAGAAATACTGAATTCAATAAAAACAGCATTTATTTGAAACTGTTGCTTTTCAGCTTAATGCATCTATGCTATTGATATAAAAAATCTTACTGACCCCACACTTCTGAACAGTAGTGTTTGTGAGTGGGAGAGCTTCAGGGGAAAAGGCATCAAAGTATGCTCAATATGTTTGCAATGCAAGTAGATCTCTTAGTGTTTTTCTCACTTTCATTTTCCTTTATTCTTCTCATTCAGGTGAATATGAGATTTATGCTGTAGAGAATATAGCAGCCATCTATTAGTGGCACAGTCTTAGTGTCTGGTGAAACAGCTTGGGATGGAGTCAAAATTAGTATTGATTTAACTGACTGATGATTTGAGCAGCTCTGCTTGGGTGTGAAATGACAGTATCACCATCTGGAAGAGAGGTCTGGTGACTTTGAAAGAATTCGGTGCCTTTCTTTATTCACAGAGCTTGCATGTTCTTTCTTTCACAGCAGGATTCTTGTTTTGCACAGGATCCCGCCAAAGAATCAGTTGCCTCTTTTTGCAGTAAAGCTGTAGGTAATATATATATATATATATATATATATATATATATATATATATATATATATATATATATATATATATATATATATATATATATATATATTTTTTTTTTTTTTTTTTACTTTCTCTGCTTCAAAGGCTTTTTTAACATCACACAATATTAGGAATGCTTCAGAAGCACTAGTTCAGAGGTGACTGATGCAACCTCGACAATGACAGTGTCTGCATCAGCCCAGGAGGGTGTGCCATTCAGATTGAACTGAACAATGCTTTTGAAACTTCAATTAAATTGCTGAATGTGACTTTTGACTTAAAACATTTTATTTACTCCCATATTTGCCTGTTTGACAATGTAGATTATTTAATGTAATGTTTTATTTCTTATTGTATATTAAAACATTTTTTTAAATTAATTAATTACATTTAATTAATTAATTATTTAATGTATATGTATGACCCTGGACAACAAAACCAGTCATAAGTTGCACGAGTAAATTTGTAGCAATAGCCAACAATACTTTGGATGGGACAAATTATAGATTTTTCTTTTATGCCAAAAATCATTGGGATATTATGTAAAAATCATGTCCAATGAAGATATTTTGTACATTTACTATTGTAAATATATCAAAACTTGCTAAGAACTTAATTTGGACAACTTTAAAGATTACTTTCTCAGTATTTCGATTTTTTTTGCAACATTAGATTCCAGATTTTCAAATAGATGTATCTCAGACAAATATTGTCCGATCCTAACAAACCACACATCAATGGCACCTCAATGGAATGCTTATTTATTCAGCTTTCAGATGATTTATAACTGTCAATTAAATTAAAACATTCAGGTAATTTTACTTCTTTCAACTGTCACATTTAACTTGCTCTATAATTAATACTTGGTCTTTTACTTGGGAACTTAGGCAATGTGTATTATTTAAATGAATGTTTTCACCTAAACATAAATTTGTATATATATAAGGGTCAATTTGTTGTAATTGAGATTTATTTATTTATTTAAATAATCAATACGAAATATAAATTTTTGTTTGGGAGAAAACATTACATTAAATAATGTACATTTCCCAAGTTCCAAGTTCAATAATTAATATTTTTATTTTATATGCAGTATATTAAAATATAATGTTATAATTTAGTATAATTCAGTATTTGGAGTGATTCGATGTAGAGATGCTTATTCTTATAACACGTCATAAATCGATGCATTTTTCCAAGGCTGGATTCTACAAGACTCTGTAGATCTAGGACACAAGCGCGTTCACGCCGTCCACCCGCGCTCTCCCGGCTCTGCGCGTGCTCGGTCGAGCCCTTCCGCCGGGCGCACGCGCGCGCTCCGCTCAGGATGCTTGATTGTAGGTGATGATGGCGGAAGAGGAGCCGCGCTGAGTTTTCTCCCAGTTTTTTTTTTTTTAAATAGACCCCTATCAGACGCTCGTCAGTAGATCTCGTCTTTCTCCTCCGTCTCACTCAGAGGGACTATGGGGAATGAAGCGAGCCTCGAAGGAGAGGGCCAGCCTGGGCAACCGGGAGGCGCTGTCCCCGCGGCTGGAGCCCCGGCTTCCATTTCAGCACCAGCGGGCGGCGGACAGCTCCTCAAGCCGAGCAACGGAGCGCCTGCCGGGGGAACGGGCGCCGGACACGGCCCGGCGATGAACAGGTACGAAGAGTCATTTTTAAACGCTTCTGAAGCGTTTTTATTTCTGTGAATTAAATGCAATGCTTTGTGCTTTACGATACAAGTCTATGGGGTCTAATCTTGTGCTTTTAAATTGAAAACAACTAGTCACTTTTAGGCATATTCAGAATCGATCATTTATGTTTTTAACCGCCTTCATTTAGTTGCACTTCATATCCGATGTTTTACACCCAGCGGTATGCATTACCTAAACCTACTAAGCCAGTTGTCAGCTAAAAACCTGTGCAGACGATCAGAAATCAACTAACATATGCTGGACTGGGGTTATTTGATCTCTGGCATACTTGATGCATAAATCTATTTATATATGAGCATGCATATATATATATATATATATATATATATTTATATATATATATATATATATATATATATATTTATATATATATATATATATATATATATATATATATATATATATATATATATATATATAAGCAGCCATATGAGAATGTTTTTTGGCGTGTTTGTCTTATTTAGTGTATATTTTTCTATTCATTACAGACAGTCTGCGCTGTTAGCCTTGCTCTGTCCTGAACCGAACAACCTATGTTAGTTTCAGAGCATTAATGGACATAGTATATTGATGATCTGAATGCATGATTGATAATATTACCAAATGCACATGTATTATCATATTTAGGGGTATTTTAAATGCATATGAGAATCTGGAGTCTGATTTGGTTAGTTATAGAGCGAGGCATGTTTTGAGATAGTCTGATGCATGTCATACTCTTATTTAGTCATATAAACCTCAGTTTGTTAGGTGTGATGTTTTAATAACACTGACTACAGTCAAATGATGTGAAATTCATTGCTTTGGCAGCCACGCCTAACAGTGCTGATATCAAAATGCACTGGTACTAAAATCTCACTGTAAAAGACACTTGAGGGATCCGTGAGTGCAAACATGATAAATTGTTATAGCGTTAATAATTGATAAAATTTTGACGAGGATCCATGTGACTCATCTGTTACACGTGCAAGCGAACATCTTTCACTACCTCTCTCTCTATTCCTCCCCACCCCTCTATCATCTCCCTCTACGTTCTTTAAACAATATAATGTGTGAATTTCCTTGCACTAGAAAGATTTGGATTAATTCAAACTTTGAGATGCAGCTTTTGCTGTTTGCAAATTTGCTAGCTGTCTGTCTGGGTTCATATTGTGTAGCAGTGGTTCTCCAGTGGTTTTGCATCAGCACACCGATTTTACATTGGACATGAAGTGGCAACCCAGAGCAGTAGCAAAATTGTTTATTGTATAAAAAGTCTCTTGAATTACGATAGTTCGGTGCTCTTGGGAGCCAATAATTCATAGCACAAAGCACATTATGCTTGGCACAGACATTTATTTTTGTTTGGGTTGTATTGTACATTGTGTAGTTTTCATCAGGCTTTTTGGATGAGGGCTGATGCATCTTGTGCACAGCCTTTGACACCAGCAACAAAACATTTAGAAAGTGTTTCTTTCATCGAAAAAGCATATTTATATTCTTATATTTATATTTTAGCATATTTTTTTTCCCCTGCAATCCACTGGTTGAGAAGCACAATTATACTATAAATAGAATTTTATGATTTGATTTTATAAAATTATGTTAGATTTATTATACTGTAAATGCTGATAAGATGCACAACCTTTGATGTCCATGATATGGGAAACCTTTTCTCTTCCATTGTAAAAGTTGATAATTTTCCAGACCTAAATATGCATATGGTTTATTTACGCATTATATTATTTGCTCTTAGCATCAACCCCATAACCCATTGGTTGATCTCAGAATTGATTGGATATTAATATTATATTATCTGATACAGTAACAGATTAATTTGTGTCATAATACTGTAATTTTTTTTTATTGTCTACAATAACAGATGAGTTTGTGTCAATAGTACTTATGTTTTGATTGGATGCCCACCTTTTGACATTAGCAACAAAATATATGGCAAATGTTTTCTTTTCCATTTTTAAACATAATACGCCTATTTATTGTCCAATTTTAAATATGGTCAATTATACAGTTTTTATTCCCTATACAACCAATTGGTTGAGAATCACAGATAATCTTATATAATTGTGTAGTAATAATGATTGGAACCTTTAATTTGACTTGCATCTACAGTACCAGATAAATTTGTGCCAAAATAATGTACATTTCAATTGGATGCACGACTCTTGATGTGAACAACAAAACATGAGGAAAATGTTTTCTCTTCCATCTTAAAAGCCGATAAGCCTATTTATTTTTCAATAAAGTTGCACAATTATACGGTTAGTTGCATTTTTATTTGTTTTCCCTCGCAACCCACTGGTTGAAACACTTTTGTAGATCTGATAATATTATAATCTGAGTTGCGTCTACTGGCACAGTTGAATTTGTGTCCAAATACTGCAATTTGTTTAAATACAGAACCTATGACATCAACAACAAAACAATTAAGAAGTTTTCTCTCTTTCATTGTAAGTGCTGATAAATTCATGATTATACAGTTTGTTGCTTTATATTTTGTTCTTTTAGCATTGTTTTCCCGTGCAACCTACTGGTTAAGAACCATTGTTATATTAGATCGTATGCTAGACGTCCTTGTCTTAGAAGTTAAGCTTGTTTTGAATCTAACACAACTGTCTCAATTGTTCTGAAGTGCAGATGCACTGTGTAACCAACCTGAAACATTGATTTACAATGCAATGATGCAAATGAAATGTATTTGTTGCAGGTGGGTGACCTAGCTGTCAGCTTGTTTATAGTCAGGCCTGTCTCAGTAAGACTATATTCTTGATGTCAGCGTTTCTCTATGGTCTAAATGGTTTGTTTATAAGCTAAAGTTGAATCAGCTTGGACGTGTGAAATGCACAGATGCATTTGTACAGCAGTGATGTTACTGCTGCACGTACTGGCTGTCTGTCTGTGTCTGACCGGCATCATTAAAGCTCCTGAACTGGGTGTGCAGTCGCAGTCGTAGCCTTGCGTGAGTGTTTTAGGGAAAAATAAACCCATGGAGTATATTACAACCAGGGCAGGGGAAACATTTGTTTACCTCATGGGCCATTCTGAGACTCTTCTTTTCTACTTGTGTACGTCTCATGTTTTTATTGATGTACTGAACTTTTGTACAGATTTTTCTGTATAATGTCATCCCGTCATACACACGCATGGCGTGGGAAATGGCTGCATCTCCCCCTTTTTGACAGAGTGGTGTTATGTCTTATGTACCATATCAAGGCACTTCATCATTCACTGGTAAAGTGCGTGAGACGCCTACAGATGAGGCAAGATCTTGTGCTATTATCTCCTCATGGGTTTCTTTCACTCCAAAATCTTTTAAAACTGCTGTCAAAGTTTGATGTTTGCTGAAGCACATCTTTAAAATCATTTCACAACATTGGGGATGGGGAGTAACTTACCGTACTAGAAGTGGTAACAGTACTTATTTAGTAATGTCACAGTGATGTTTTTGTAAAATAATGTACATTTCTAGTAACAAGCTGCCAGTCAAACGTTTGATTGAATCACCTGGGGTTTCTGGCTTAATTCATTGTAGTGAGTCATTTAATTTGGTTGGTTCATTTTAATGAATTGGTTCAAAAGATGATTCATTTGAGTGAGTCAGTCGTGTTCCTGGAACTCCCTGTGCAACATTGTTTTTTTAGTTTTTTTGTTTGTAACGAAATAAATGTCTAGTTCAATATTGTTAAATAGGACTGTTAAGCTTTGGAATCATCGTTCAAAAGTTTAGGATTGCTATAATAATAATAATAATAATAATAATAATAATAATAATAATAATAATTTATACTGTGAAATATTAATGGAATTTAAAATAACAGTTTTTCTATTTAAATATATTTTAAGATGAAATTGATTTTTTAAAAGAACATTCTAATAAGCTGATTTGCTACTCAATAAACATTTCTTATTATTATTAATATTGTGCTGATTAATATTTTTATAATATTCATGATATTTTCACATTTATTTGATGAATGAAAAGTTCAAAATAACATCATTAATTTGAAATAAAAATATTTTGTAACATTATAAACATCTTTATTGTTTACTGTCATTTTTGAGAAATCAGTTGTGTCCTTTCTTATAAAAGTATTAATTTCTTAAAAAAAAACGTCTTGTAGTGTAAAGTATGCAATATTTAATTTCAGTTTATGTGTATTAAAAAAGTTTTGCTGTAATTTTGCTGATATATATTTTGCAACTATACCATATATGTTGCTATTTTTCACTAAACTATTATAATTTCATAAGAAGATACGTGAAAAGAAATAGCCCCCTTACATAGCTATAATCAGTATAATTAGCTAGTTTTAAGCTTTAGTGAAGTTAAAGGGTTAATCCAAAATGAAAATTATCCCATGTTTTACTCACCCTCAAAGCATCCTAGATGTAGCCCTATATGACTTTCTTCTTTCAGACGAATCTAGTCGGATTTATATAAAAAGTGATCCTTGCTCTTCCAAGCGTTAGAGTGGCAATAGTCCAAAAAGTCCAAAATTAGTCAAATAAATTCATCCATAATAAAATGTGCCTCGCTACAGGCCTCCTGAATCGATGCGTTTTGTAAGAAAAATATCCATATTTTAAATGTTCTAAACATATTTTTTCTCACTTCCACTGATATATATATATATACAGTATATTTTTTCAAAAACACATCGATTCGCTACAGGAGGCCTTTATTCACCCCCAGAGCAGTGTGAAGAACATTTTATTATGGATGGATGTGCTTTATTTGACTACTTTTGGACCGTTGAAAAAAATCACCCGGCAACTCCCATTCTAATGGTTGGAAGAGCACAAACAACTTTTTAAATAACTCCGAAAGGATTCGTCTGAAAGAAGAAAGTCTTTCACACCTAGGATGCCTTGAGGGTGTGTAAAACATGGACTAATTTTAAATTTTGGGTGAACTAACCCTTTAACTACTGATTCTAAAGAATAGTTTCACTGTTTGAACTAGTTTTCAATTCAGTAACTTAAAATTTAAAAAAAAAATTACGCTTTCCCAGCACCGAAAAGCAGTCTTGAGTTTTCATATGATTGTATTTGAGCTTTAAAATAAGAATGGTAAAGTTGATTTATGTATTATTCATGATTAATTATTCATTTATAATAATATTATAAATTATTAATTGAATCCAGTCACATGGGGAAGCATGTGAAAGCGACAGCCTGAAAGAAGTTTCAGAATCGACATGTTTGAGAATATTCATGGCACAAACTCAGAATGTGTTCTTTTGACTAACGGCCAAAATGAGGATCCAGAAGCTATTAGTGTGTTTCTATGGACTTTCCAGGGAAGTGTGTAGTTGTTGTTTGTGCTATTAGTGAAACATGGATGAAGAGAAAGACAGGAGGGATGAAGGATAGAGAGACAGAAGAGTATCCGGTGCTTTATTTCCCAGCAGATGGAATCGCAACATCGCTGTCTTAGCCACCAAACATCACCCTCATAAAAGAGCCCTGAATTGTAATGACAAAGAAATCTAATAAATGTTCTCCGTGAGCCTGTGGCATTCTTTTAGCGTTCTCTTTACACTCCCCCTCAGTGTCTTTAAACCGTTCCATTTATTAAGCCTTGGAAGGAAACACAGATAGAATATAGCCATGCACCCCGGCCCACATGTCAAAAGGCCAATTTTAAAAAGGTTAACGCCAAATCTTCCAGTTTTAGACCTCTTTCATCATATGACACTTAATCTTTAGTTGTTCATTGTTCCCCTGGCCTCCAGACCTTACTGTTCCAGCACGACATCTTCACTGCAAGTCTTTATAGTAGTAATAGTGCTCTGTGTCACAGTACACTACAGTATAGGCATACAGGACTCCACACTATAACATAGTGCTTAATGCTAGAGTATAGTACACTATATAGCAGTTCAGTTCTATGCACTTTAAGGAGTATTCCTGATTCAGTACAAGTTAATCTCAGTTGTTGTCCCTAGTGAAAAATACATATATCAAAGTTAGTACTGTCAAACGATTAACTGTGATTAATCACATCCAAAATAAACGTTTTTGTTTACATAATATATGCGTGTGTACTGTGTGTATTAATCTAGTAGGCCTATATATAAATATACAAGCATGTACATCTTTAAGAAAAATGTTATGTTTATACATTTAAAATATTTATATGTAATATACATTATATTAATATAAATATATACATGGGAATATTTTCAGTATATATACTGTATGTGTGTGTATTTATATATGCATAATAAATAAACAGTATACATTCATATAAATTATTTACTGTAAGCAAAAACATTTATTTTGGATCTGATTAATAGCGATTAATCGTTTGACAGCTCTAATTAAAATATACTCAAATTACATATATTTCAATTATACTACAAATTAATTTAAGTATTTATGTACTTAATAAAAATACACTGCAATTGTATTTTTAGTATACTAAACTGGTATACTTAAAAGTTTGCTAAATTTGGAACAACTAATTTTGTACTAAATGCATTTTAATTGTGTGGAAGTAGTGCTGAAGTCCAACTAAAGTATATTTGATTGTGCTAAAGTAGAACTATTGCAAGTATACTTTACATACACCTTAAATATCTTGCATTTAAAGACAGATATTATTCAAAGATCATACAGTCCTCACCAATAATGACATTAAAACACATTTTAGGATTAATATTAAGAAATGTTTATTGTGCACAAGTAGTACTCCAAATTAAGTTGAATTATAATTTTTATGTCAGTAAGCCACATGTCAGTATATGTTAATAGATTACTATACTTAGTGTGAAATAAATGTATTTCAAATATGTTATTTTTTACAAAATGTTGGTTACACATATAGACACACACATTTGTGTAAATTTTATAGTCATTTAGGGCAGTTTGGGTTCATGTAGTTGAATTATCATGGCAAGTTGTCAAATTAGATAACTTTAGACAGAAATGGTTAGTAAGTGGGTTTTGATATTACATTAGGTTCCATTGTAAGTGTCTCGCTATAACCCAGATTTGTGCCTTTTTAAAAGAAAGAAGGGACAAATGGAGTATTATTGTGTGGTAATCAACATTATGCCACAGATCCAGGTTCCAATTTCAGCTTAACTTGTATGCTTGCTTTGCTTTAACACCACACAGTATAGGACTCCCTCTACAAAGAAGTATACAGTAATAGTATATAGTGCAGTATTCCTCACAGGACTGTATCTAGAGCGAGAGGAGACATGAATCCAGTTAGTCAGTCTTCACCCATGCCTGTTCTTCTCATGTGGAGCTGACACCCACTGGTTTTGTACTCTCCTTCTGTCACTCTGTGACTCATCAGAGGTGTTAGCACAGGCTCTGTGCAGTAGAGAGAGGAGTGACGGGGACTGCTCAGCACTACAGATCCAAATTAATCTGATCCAGCAGACATGGCTGTCTAAGGCTGCTGTTAGCCCAGCATCAATGTAAATGCTCACTTCTGTCCGGGAAACACTTTAAGCCCTTTGCACATGCGACTGTGCCCAATTTAGCATTGTATTTAGAGTGCTAGGATTAAAATATTGTAATACTGCATATAGATTTGATGATGAATAAATAATGAAATAAATATTACATAGCATATCAGACAGATTTCTAAAGGATCCTGTGACATTGGAGTTGTAGTGCTAAAAAAATTGTTTGCATCACAGGAATACATTACATTATGAAATATATTCATATAGAAAACACTTTCTCTGTAACCGTTCTTATATTTGAGAAAATAGACAGCGTTGTTTGTCTGGGTGAAAAATGTCTAAATATATACATTTGCCATGCATTTTGAATATAATGACCACAGAAAGTACAATGATTACCTGGATCGAGACACAGAGTATAGAAATTGCTAATCAGTGCTCCATTAAGTTTTCTGCATTCGGGAATAATTACCTGAGCGCTAGAAAATGATAAGGAGTACATGGTTCAGTTAATGAGACTATCAATCTTAGCAGACACAATAACTCTGATTTAGCACAAGTTATGGTGTATCGAGTCACTCTGTCAGTAACTGCACACTAACATTCAAAGTTTATATTTGTAAACTATTAGTGATAGACATGTATCAAGAGTTTATTAGCAAACAGTATTATAGACTTCATCCCTGTTTATATAGTGTGCTATGGGGCCTGTTTGATCAGAAATACAGTAAAAGCTGTAATATTTTGAAATATTATTATAGTTTAGAAGGTTATGTAGTTGTGTAGCTGTCCTGAATCTGATTTTTGACTATGGAAAATACAGTTAGCTTGGTTTAGCATTAAGTGCATTTAGCCTCTAGCTGTTTGGCTCACTGTTTAATTCACTTTTTATTGAATGAATGCATTTGGTAGTGTATAGCTTTCTCTGTTCAGACTTGGCCTCAGGGTTTCAGTTAAGATCAACTCAATGCATATTAATATTAGCAATACATCAGAGTGTAGAGGATGCATAACTTTTCTTATTTGAATAATTATATAATGAAATGCCCTCAGCAGAAATTGATCAAGCGTATGATTTAAATAATTTGAAGTCTGTCTGAATATATCCTAATGCATTTGTATACGTTGTATCTTATTTAAAACTACTATGTCAGTGATTCTTCCAGACGTCAGTGAGATTAAACAGACTTCAGCTGAAGTCTCCATCATTTTAACAAAATCCTTATTTTATTTATTTATTAATATTATTATTATTATGATTTTATTATTTTCAGAAACCTCGATTTGAACTCAAATATATCTTATTCAATTAGAACAAAATAGAAATAGAAATAACAGCTTATTAGTCTTTTTGCATGGCCACAGTAAACAGAATCTACTTGTCTCCCAAAAATGTATGGTGGAAACCCTTGTTTTGTTTTCAGGAATCTATATTTGAACTCAGATATTTCTTATTAATTTTTTCTTAGAACAAAAAACTCAAGATTTGCTTTTTAGTCTTGCATGCCAACAGTTGACTCATTTCCTTTTGTTTATTTCTTACAAAGATTTTTGGTAGAAACCACTGTTTTTATTTTGTTTTATTTGTCAAAAATCTCAAGATAAACTCTTATTATTTCTTATGAAATCTTTCTTAGAACAAATAACCCAAACTTTGCAGCTCTGTGGCCTCCTACATGCAAACAGTTCTCTCATCTGCTTTTATGTTCGTCTCCCAAAGAACATCTGAGACAAAGGCGATACTTAGCTGATCTGTGAAGCAGCAACCTCTGAACAATATAATTGAGCCAAATAGTTCAAAGAAACCATTTTTGTCTTTTAAGACATTCTAAAGTCATTTAATTCTTTATTTAGACAAACTCTTAATGATGCTTTCTACAATTTAAATGGCTCGTCTCTAATGACTGAAACAAAGCTAGTCAGTTGTTAGCAATTAGCACTGAGTGGGAAATATAAGTGTGAAGCAAATTCAACATAACCCTGTTTGACTTCCATATTCCGATGTGTTCTGTTTGGCCAACTTATATTTCACTACACATTGACCTGAGGTAGGAGAAAGCCATTTAATAGAGAAAAAATGATGCACTTTACCTTTAAATATGCTGAAAGATTATATTGTGCCAATAGATAGTAAGCCTACCTGTAAGCCTATCCACCTGAGCTGAACTGTTGCAAAGTCAATATAGTGTGTAAATTGAATGTTGGGAAGGAGCTTTGGAGCCGTAGTTGGACTGAGATTAAATTTCTTTGCAGAATACAAAGCTGACACTGAAATAATGCACTTTTCTCCTGCTTTGGCGCATCTCAGTTGATTCAGACCTTGGTAATGGCTTTAGATGAAGCGGCACAAGAAAGGCGGCCTGCTTTTCTGGCTCTGAAGTTTCACTTGAAGTTTTAGGGCCGCATATAATGAGGGACCAGGTGCTGGAAATATTCCTGGACAGACAACAGAGCGAGCCAAGCGCAGCTCCGCACACACACACACACACACACACACACACACACACACACATAAGCAAGTCTCAGCCTGACTCCTTGTTACTGTGAAACCTGCTATTTTGGTTCTCACACACTTTTTTCCTTCCTCCTCAGAATCTGACAGAGAAAGTGTACGCTTTTGAAGTGTCTTGCGTGTGCATTTGAGGCTCTCTGTGTGTACCACTGCACTTGTGTTTGTTGGCTCTCTGGAGACTTTGTTATGACCATAGAGAAAGCCTAGAGTCCGTTCTAATTGCTCACTAATCCCAGCACCAGCCTGTGGAAGAAAGAAGAAGAGAAAATCATTACTGCTGTTGACATGTGATAAACGACCTCAGAGTAACAGAAAGTCTGCACAAACCTCCTCATGCCTTAATAGGCAACTTGGGGACTTTAAAAGAAAGAGAAAAAGAGGCCAAGAAAGGGTTTGACAGAAGCTTAAGTGAAAGTTAGAAAGCAGGCAGCTGTAAATTCAGCATTGAGGCTTAATTGAAAAGGAAAACATATGTGAGAAAGCAAAAAGGAAACAAACGTGGGATCCGTAAAATGTAGTTGATGTCGATTGTGTTCTGGTTTTGTTTAAAAGAAACAAATTAAGATATTTTTGATGAAATCCGAGAGCTTTCTGATCCTCCATAGACACCAACACAGCTGACACATTCAAAGACCAGAAAGGTAGTAAGAACATTGTTACATCATTCGTTCAACCGTAATGTTGAGAAGATATTGTTGAATAAAGTTGTTATTTTTTATTTATTTGCTCACAAAAATATTCTTGTAGCTTTATAAATTTAAGGTTGAACCACTGATGTCACATGGATTATGGATCATGGACTATTTTAATGATGTCCTTACTACATTTCTGGGCCTTGAAAGTGTCAGTTGGGACAGAAAGCTCTCGGATTTCATAAAAAATATCTTCATTTGTGTTCCGAAGATGAACAAAGGTCTTTTGGGTTTGGAACAACATGAGGGTGAGTAATTAATAAGGCAGCTAACTAAATGTAAGAACATTATTTGTAATAATATGGCACAACATTAGTTTTGGGCACTACTAGGTTTGATCAAATTTTTTTGTAAAAGTGACAATGAAAATGCCAAGTAAAACAACATACTAGTAGACTAAAACAGTTATGCAGTTTCTTTATGAAAGTTTCAAAGTTTCTTTATGACAGACTCCATGACCAGGGGCGTAGCAGCCATTTTAAAAGTGGGGGGGGGGGGGGGGGGCAGCTGATGTTCATAATAAATTCTAAATAGAATACCAATTGGCATTTTACTTTTTCAAATTTGGGAACATGACATGATAGCTTACAGGAACCTATTTTTGTTAAATCATACTCAAAATGTAAAAATACTGCAGGACTTTGAGACCAATGGGAGACCATCTATATATTTTTTTTATTTTTTATGAAATAAAGATATTTTATGACATTTACAATATTTCAGTTGCACTACATTTGAACAATAACTTTTCTTTTTAACCGTTCGGACAAAAACAGGTGTTAAATGAGTATACAGATTACATCTACAGTAATTTTATACAACATACATTTTATGAAAATTATGAGACAGATAATCTGTGAAAAAAATCAAGCTCCTCTGGCTCCTCCCAGTGGTCCTATTGCCATTTGCAGAAATACGTCACTCCCGGTAAAAAATAACCAATCAGAGCTGCGGTCCGTAACTTTGTTTGTGTTCAAAATGTAGAAAAATGTATATAATAAGCGAGTACACCATGAATCCACTTTCCAAACCGTGTTTTTAGCTTGTCCTGAATAACTAGGGTACACCTATAATAAGTGTTTATATTCAGACTATTTTAGATTGCTTCGGGGGTACCGCGGCGGAGTAACCCAGTACCTTTGTGATTCTTCATAGACATAAACAGAGAGAAGTAGTTCCGGCTACGATGTTCTTCCGCAAGACGCAAGCAGTTCTGTTTATTAACCGCTAGAGCGTCAAAAGTTCCCTACCGCAGCTTTAAGATAGTCAATCTGCTTTTTTTATACAAATCTCACCTGTACAAATTCTGGAGAGGTTGAGCAACTGACCCCTCTCTCTGCCAGTGACGTCACAGCCTGCCTTTCCTACAGACCAGTTAGGACATAAAGTAACAGTTATGAATTAAAAGAACAAAATTTGATCAAGTATTTTAAGATATTCGTTGCAAAACAAATATGATTTATTGTGAAATTATAATTTTACTCCGCGAGCAGCACGTAGACAAACAAAAGACAGCGGAAACCAATAAGTACTGTAACATACTTACAGTGTGTGTTTGAAAAAAGGATGTTATCGTCCTTTGCTTTTTTTCTGGGGTGCATTTTATCCCAGACGGCCTAATAGCAAAGTGAACAAACGAACGAACGAAAATTCAGAAGAGCAACAAGAGATTTGAAGCTCATAGCAGACGCGCCCAGGAGATGATTCGCTCTGTGATTGGCTGAATGTTACTTCACTCAAATCTAAGTAACAAATCAGAGAACACTACAGGAAATATTCACGCTGGATCCTAAAAAAAAAAAAAAAATTAGCAGGGGTCAGAATCACCTGTTTCTAAAAGTGTGGGGGACGTGTCCCCCCCGTCCCCCCCGGTTGCTACGCCCCTGTCCATGACTACATTTATATTAAAGCATTTCATTTTACAGGACACATATTGAGCATCTCTTGCTTGGGTAATTATATTGTCTTATAAAGTCATTTGGATGAGATTCAGTCGCATCAGCTCTGGGATTGCATAATTTTTATTGATCATGTTTTGAAATGCGCCATTGACCGTTCTTTTTGAGTGAAACAACAATAAATAGCTCATTAGAGTATATTGATTAAATGCTTAAATATAGTCACAGCTCTTGTGTGTACTGGCTTCAAAATAAAACTTTTAGCATGATGTAGGATGACAACAATGTTATAAACTGTCAGTGGCAGATTTTTGAGATTCTTGTGGAGGAAAGCGTGTTTGTGTTTGCAGTAAATGGCAGTTCCATTAAAATGCTTCCTTTGAAAGGATTTTTTTTTATTTTTATGTAGTCAGTCACCTGTGAGATCTCCTTCATGGTCAATTTCTGCATTCGGTCATAAAACTAGTTTACTTTTTCTGAATCATGCCAAAACTTTTCCTTATGCACAGAGCACAGAACTTTTTGTTTCTGTCTGTTATCTGATATTTTAAAAGATTTGACAGATATTAACATAAACTGTTTTATAACAATACACTTATTATATATTATATTTTACCATTTTATTATGATAACAAATTATAATACAAATTATTATTATATTATTGCAATATTATTAATAATAATAAATACTACTACTAATAAAGTTTTATTATTATTATTATTATTACGATCTACTCAACAAAATTGCTTTATATTAATAACAATATACTGTAAACACATAACATGTTTTATAATAATAATTATTATTATAACAATCTAATATACAAAACTGTATTGCATTAATAACAATAACTAAAACATAACATGATTTATTATTATTATTATTATTATTATTATTATTATTATTATTATTATTATAATACAAATTATTATGTTATTGTAATAATAATAATAATAGTAATAATAAATACTCAGTGAATAATTGTTTTTTATTGTTATTATTAAGGGTTAGTGGCTTTGAAAGTTTCTAACCATAAGTAACAGCAATAGTAGCAATGGTTTCGTTCATAAGCACCACTAATGATAATTAATTCATAAAAACAGTTCATTTTATTAATAGCCGCTCTATTTATAATAGCCATAGTTTTGTCACTTTGCCACTAAGCAGCATCTGTTCTGTGTCAAAGTTCAAGAATGACCATTTAAGACAATTAAATATGCTTAGCTGAAGAGGAAACCCCTTCACCATATAGATATCATTTCCAGATTCTTTTGGAGAAGCATTAAAAGTCTTTGTCAATCTGTCTGTTTCCACCCCCAGAAATTGCCCCACTGCATTGATTTATCTTTCTATTTTCATTCAAACCACTCAGGAAGCTGTGGCACAAAGCTCTTTAAATCTCCTCCTGTGAATCCTCTGGGCAGATGGATTCAACGAAGTGTTCAGCTATCAGTGATTTCAAACATATGCCACACCACCCCTGCTTTAATTCACACACTGATGTCTTTGTTTCCTCCCACAGTGTCCAAGGAAAACCTAATCATACAGACCTGAGCATGGGACCCAAACCTGGGGGTCCACCGGGGGCAGGACCCGGAGCACCGAAGCAGCCTCAGGGACCTGGTCAGGGTCAAGCTGCACGGAAGAACCTCCAGGTGGACGTGGGGAGCAACAAAGGTGGACACCCCGTCTCGCCCGGAAGCAGCGCTCCCACCTCGCCCTATTCTTTGCCCCAGATCGCACCCATGCCCAGCAGCAAGCTCTGTCCGGTGTGCAAGACCGCAGATCTGACGGGAACCACAGATGGCCAGCCAAACTACAATACATGCACACAGTGCCGCTCCATGGTGTGCAACCAATGCGGGTTCAACCCTAACCCTCACCTCACTGAGGTAAGCAGCCCAACACATGCTCATTCTACTTTTTATGTTGTACAGCACCGGGTTAAAAGTTTGTAGTCAGTTAGATTTTACTATAAAGAAATAGTTTAATTGAGCAAGACTGCATTTAATTGATCAAAAGTGACAGTAAAGACATTTACAATGTTACAAAAAATGTTTTTTCTTTCAAACGCTGTTCTTTTGAACGTACAAAATGTGTAGTAAGGAATGTTTAAAATAAATTATTGAGCAGCAAATCAACCTATTAGAATGATTTCTAAAGGATCGTGACATTGAAGACTGGAGTAATGATGCTGAAAAATCATCTTTGGATCACAAGAATAAATTAGATTATATTCCAATTATATTTGATATATTATAAGAAAAAAACACATATTAAAATAAATTAACATTTATTATATTTATAATGACTAAAAACAGTACACACACATATTATGGGAACATTTTTATTTTGGATGCGATAAATCGGCATTAATCATTTGACAATTCAAATACAAAATATATTATAAATTTTTATAATATTTCACAGTTTAATATTAACATTTTCCCTGTCATTTTTCATCAGAATAAAATTTTGATTTTTTAACATTTTGAAATGTAGAAATAATGTGAAAAATAATATTATAGTTTTTTAATGCTCTCTTTTTTATTTTACAGTGGAATGATACAAGGTTAATATGCTTTATACTGTTTCCATTTAGTAATTTTTATATTATTATTATTAATTATTATTATTAATTATTATTATTTTATAGCAATATTGATTTGTAACACAGCATTTTGGCTAAATTGTGCAGCCCTACATGCATAATAAACTTTTTAATTGCAGTTGCAATTTTTATCTGAAAAATGTTTCTATTTCCACCCCCAAATCGTGCAGCATTTATTTTTTACTAGTGCTGTCAATCGATTAAAAAAAATTAACTAATTAATCGCACAATTTTTTAAAATTAAATTAAAATTAAATTAAGATTTAAAATTAAATCGCAATTAAAAGACTGAAACTTTTTGGATATGTAAATGTAAAATGTAAATAATTAATGTAAACTCAAGACAAAGAAACTATTTAAATTCAAAATATGATTGTTTATTGGAATTTTTGTTTAACTTGTAACACAGATTTTCTCATGTAAACAACATACCTGCAATAAACCATCAATATTCTCCAAATTAACTGTTGGCTTGAAAGCCATATTTATTACAGAAATAAAAACACAGGCATGTAAGTACCATTTGAATTTCAAAACAATCAATGCCAATAAAAAACAAAAATGATTTCCATATTGAATTCTAAGTGGACTGCAAAAAAATTCCAAAGTATAGTCATTGCCAGTGCTTTAAGTGGGCCAGTACGCACAGGTACTCAGTACCGCCACTTCCAAATATAGCTCTTGAGCGTACCGCCACCTCTCTGTGCGCCCAGAACGTGCTTGTAGCGTACCGGTACGCTCATTTGGACATCTGTTTTAATAGAGGTTTTAATCTTTTACCTGCACTGCTGATTTTCAGAGCGCCCTTCACAATGCAAGCTTCCTAATTCATCCCACCCAGAGCAGTAACTACATTACCCATTCACCCTTAAGTTATACAAGTGAATAGCGCATGTGTCGCTTTTCCCACTGTTAAGTGTCAACAACTCAACGTGGCCGGAGAAGGTGTGTGAAACTCGTTGTGAGTTATACTAAAGCAAAATCTTGAGTATTTATTGTCTGATAAACATTAAAAACTGTCTGCGGAGGTTGAGTCGTCCTGCAGCCCCCGCTGGCGGTTCATTGGCTGCAGCATCTTTTTTCTAAGTTCTAAAAAAATACCGTAGACGGCAAGGCACAAATTTAGATATTCATTTATCTAATTAATCTATAGCCTATGCACAAAGACAATATGATCTTTTTGTCCCCTTTTTGTTTTAAAGCTTGATGAAGAGAGAGAGCGCAAGTTGCTGCAGCTGCGAGGACAGTGATGCACGCGTAGGCTACAGGAGTGATTGACAGTTCGCGGCACTGTGTACAAAAAATACTCCGCTACACAATTATTTCGTTATTTCGTTTAAGCTTATTAACGTTAGCGTTACAGAAAGGTCTGATTTACGCACTGTTACAGTCATTGTTTTTTTTTTTTTTTTAAACAATGACATTTGAGTTCATGATTTTAATGTTGCTGTTTCTTGTGGCAGACTAAATGAAGAGTAATGTTTCTTGTGGCAGACTGAAGAGTAATCCGGCAGAGTTTTATACTGAAACTTTCCGTCTAAAAGTCCTTCCTTGGTCTTATCCATATTTCTTTGCACGTTGAACACACATAGGCCACAACTGGAAATAAAAAAAAACTGCAACCGCGTTTATTGCGTTATTTTTTTTTAACGCGTTAAATATTTCAAATTAATCGAATGCGTTAACGCGCTAATTTTGACAGCACTATTTTTTACAGAATTTTTTATTAAATAAATGCAACCTTGTTAAACTGAGCATAAGAGACACCCCCTCAAAAAAAGAAAAGAAAAGAAAAAAACCTTACCAGTATATGTTTGTATGTATCAGCTTGACTTAAAGGGGTCATATGATGTTGCTAATAAAACATTATTCAATGTATTTAGTTTAATGAAATGTGTTTATGCAGTTCAAGGTTAAAAAAAAACACATTATTTTCCCCACACAGTATATTATTGTTTCTCTTCTAAGCCCTGCCTTCTGAAACGCATACATTTTTACAAAGCTCATCTTTCTGAAAAATGAGGTATTCTCTGATTGGCCCACTATCCAGTGCGTTGTGATTGGCTTACTGAATTACTCTTTTTTTAATGCGTTGCATTGCGGCGTGCCACGTAAACGTAAAACCATGTCTCTGTTTGCGATCGGAGAAACAGCAAACAACAAGCACTACTCTGAACTGCTTAAAACTTGTTTTTGAATCATCAGTGGCAAATTCTTTAAATATTGAAACATACTTACAGACTGTAAATCAGAAAAGCTGGCATTGTAGTCTACTCCCCCAGGATCAGTAAACAGTCCTAGCTATGCACACATATGAATATTTGTTAGGGATGCACCGAAATTTCGGCCACCGAAAATTTTCGGCCGAAAATGGCCTTTTCGGTTTTCGGCCGATAGACTTTTATCACCGAAACAACACGGCCGAAATGTTGTGATGACGCAAACAGAAACCGCGACCTGCATGTGCACCTGCAAAGCGCAGACCACGAGCTCCACGTGACATTCACTTAACACCAGTGAGAACATTCTCTCTCTTCTTACTCCTTTATTCGCAGCACTAAAACGTCTCCTAACAAAGAGATTAAGACGGACCACGAAGTAAAAACAAAGAAAAGTACAGTCTTATAGAGTCTGTTAGCACACGTCTCACTGAGATCTTTTCGGATCCTCTGCACTTCATCGCGAATGTGCTTGATCCGCGTTATAAAGACCATTACTTAGATGCGGAAATAAGGCAGCGCGCACGAGAAATGATCCAGGCCGCGCTGGATGCGGAAAACCCGCGTGGAGACGGAGACGGAGAAGCGCCAAGCGCAGGAGACAGATCAGAGCGCAGAAAAGACTCGTCTCTGCACCACATGAGTGGCATGCACCATCGTTGTCTGATATGTTCAGTGGAATTCTGCAAGAAAGTGCCTCAAATAATAATAATACGTTGGCTATTTTGATCTTAGGCTACTATATATAATATATACACACACACACACAAACATATATACATACATAATATCAGTTTGTAGCCATATTTATGCTAGATTTTCTGCTAGATTTCTGCTTTAATTTGATAAAAATGTTTATTTATGCCCTGGCCCTATTTAAATACACTCTCTCAAATATTTCTCAAATGTCAGGCAGATGACAAGCTCAACTGCTAAACAGCTAGATGGTTATCTGTCTGAAGTCCCCATCCCCAGAAGTGATAACAGTCTTGCCAACTGGAGAAGTAATGCACTTTCTAGTCCTACATAGAAAAATTTCAAATGCACTTCACCTAAATGCACTTTGTTTTTATGAGAGAACTGTTCATTTTAAAACGTTTCTGCAGGCCAGTAGGCCTGTACATTATTATTAAATATACACATGAGTGGGATACATTTTTATTTTGAATTTTATTTTATACTGTGCATTGTTGCATTGTGCTTAATAAATATTTGCATCATTTGTAATTATGTATTTTTATGTTTTTTTTTTAAATAAGTTATGTAATTGTAATTATCTTTGAAACTTTAATATTAATTTATGCAATTGCAATGTCTTAATTTTAGTAAAGTTAGTACACGGTCATAGCAATAAATGCAATGGTACTAATAATTGGCATAATTTCTTTCGGTGTTTCGGTTTCGGTTTTCGGCCTTGGTTTTCTCTTTTTCGGTTTTCGGTTTCGGCCAAGAATTTTCATTTCGGTGCATCCCTAATATTTGTGTTGATCTGTTCTGGAACACTGTTGTAAATATAACTTAACCACTTATTTCTAGTCGTGTCCTCTTTTGGAAGGCCAAACTAAGTAATTTCGCTTTCACAACGAAACACACAGTGTCTCCACGACATGATGGCGGTGGCAAGTCATGTAGACATGTGGGGGCGTGTTAGAACGAGCCGTTTTAGGAGGGCGTGGTTGACTCTTAACTTTGATAAAGAATTTCTCTTTGGATTTGAGACTTTAGTACAGATGCACCAAGAGCTTGTAACTTGAGGAAAAAAATCACATCATATGCCTTAAGTCCCTTGAGAGAGCTATACCTGTTTGATTCTGAATATTCACCATCAGAAAGCAAAAGTGTGATATAGCAACAAATAATATATATAATATAATAAAATATTACTGTTAATGATAGATAAATTTCTGGAAGAGAAAAAGCGAGATGTGTTAAATAAAAAAGCTCTTGGTAATGAATCCTACGCTCAGCCTCTGCCTCCATCTGGCTCGTACCCAGGACCCACACTGCATACAACCTGGAACTGCTCAATAGAGAGTCCTCTGGGGCGCATGGGAATGTGTGTCTGCATTTTCTCTGTGTTTCTATGTGTAGGATGCAGCAGAATGACAGAGCCAGAGATGTGTGTGTGGGAGAGCGAGAGGGAGCACGGCTGAGCATGTTAGGGAATGATTGTTTGAGTGTGTTTGAGGATGTTGCTCAAAGGTGCAAATGACTGGTGGCACGTTAAATCCTGTAAGTGTAAATTAGGCAGTGGACAGGGGGACGGAGAGGAGGGGATGCTGAAGATCACTGTAGAAGGGGCTCTAAAGTGATTTTTGGGGATCTGCTCTCCTTCTCTCTCCTGCTCTTCATCAAAGCCAGTAAGGAGTGGAAATGCAAAACAACCCCCTGGTTAGTAGGTGAGGGCAATTTTAAAAGGTTTAAAGAGAAATTCAGACAGACAATCACTGATTCAGAAAGCTTTGTTATCAGTAAATTCTCACTAGAGAAAGCTCCTTTCAGCCCATTGAGACTATTTATAGGAAATAAGCTACAAAAATAACTCAGAAATGGTCATGGTTATCAACACAAATTTAATATTTAGTAACTTCACTCGTCCTGATGAATAACAACATAAACTACATGTCGGGGTCAGTAAGTTATTTCATAATTTTAAGAAATTCATACTTTTATTCAGCAAAGATGCATTATGCACATAACTACACTGAACAAAATTATAAACACAACACTTTTGTTTTTGCCCCCATTTTTCATGAGCTGAACTCATAGATCTAAGACTTTTTCTATGTACACAAAAGTTCTGTTTCTCTTAAATTTTGTTCACAAATCTGTCTTAGTGAGCACTTCTCCTTTGCTGAGAAAACCCATCCACCTCACAGGTGTGACATATCAAGATGCTGATTAGACAGCATGATTATTGCATTTACAAATGCATTTATAATTTTGTTCAGTGTGTGTGTGTGTGTGTGTGTGTGTGTGTGTGTGTGTATATATATATATATATATATATATATATATATATATATATATATATATATATATATATATATATATATAACAAAATAGTAAAAAAAGAGTAATGATGCTGGAAATTCAGCTTTGCATCACAGGAATGAATTAGACTCTAATATATATTCAGATAGATTTTTAATATTATATATTTCACAATATTAATCAAATAAACAAAGCTTTGGTGAGCATAATAGAGTAATTTCAAAAACTTTAACAAAAACTGACTCCAAACTTTAGATCAGTGTTATGGTGTATAGCCAAAAACAACAAAAGTCATTTTCTTGTAAAAATCTTAAAGGGATTGTTCACCCAAAAATGAAATAATATCTAGAAAGAGAAATTAAACACTCAAGCTACAAGACGATAAAACGGTTCCACCGTATTGCTTGTGCATTCAATACCAAATCTTCTGAAGCCATTTTATAGCTTTGTGTGAGCTGATTTAAATATATGTCATTATTGACTCGAAAAATAGCACCATTTGTGGAAACAACAGTAAACATCATCGTGCATCCCCAGAGCAAATAACATTGACAAGTGGCACCATATTTGATTTGAGAACAACAAAAGAGTGAAGACATTTTATTGAATAATGACTTTTGGTTTGTTCCTCACACAAAACTATTGTAGAACTTTATAAGTCTTGGAATATATACTATTATGATATTATGCTTTAATCATTTTGGATATTAAGAAATATGTTTGGACCCACATGAGGGTAAATAAATAATGACAGAATTTTCATTTTCAGGTGAACTGTCCCTTAAAAGGTAAAGAAGCAAAATCCTGTTTAAAGCTACCCTCAGCATTTATTTTAGGAATACCGCTCATTACAATGCCTCTACTACCTGGCAGATTGCACTGAAATAGATGTCCTCAAATCACACATTTGTTTCCATGGCAGCTCTGGGCTCTTTACACAAGAATCTGAGTGCATTAGCCAGTCATAAAGATGCCTCTCAGTCAGTAATTTTGCATGTTAGGGTTGGCTGACATATCTGTGAGGTTGAATGGATGGTCTTAATTTAGGCCTTCAAATTTAGCAATATTGCTAACATACACACAGTAAAAAGAGTAATGTTGTGAAATATTATTACAATTTAAAGTAATGTTTTGAAGTATAATTTATTCCTGTTTTAAACCTACAACAAGGAACCTACTATTCTTTCAGTATATACTTTATGTAAGTCAAACGGATGATTTTTGATATACTGTACGGATATACCATTTGTCTAGCACATTGCCACATTCGATTAGGGGGGTTTTAGAGCCGTGTTGTGCTTTATAAAGACAGGATTGAATTAATTGGGCTCCTGTAGGACAGTGGATACTACAAAGCAACTCTGAGACTGCCTTGATTTATACTGACGCTGCAGCATACAGTACTAACTCAGCATTTTTAACAGCTCTGCTGTCAGTTCCAGCTACATGTGACAAAATGATGGGAAATATGTCTTCTGGCATGTAATTTCAGGGTTCAAGTGTGGTAAGAGCAGATGTTTTATGAGCATATGGTTTAAATTACTAGAGATCTCTGCAAAATAGAAATACAGCAACAATTGTTGAGCCCAGATTCTGAATTGAACAAATTTTTTTAAATTAGAAGTTTTAAGCATCAAGCAGGAGCCAAGCACAAATTTGAAAGGGGAGACATTATGATATGACAGACTATTAAAAAGATAGTTCACCCAAAAAAGAAAATTGAATGTTTATTTGCTTACCCCCAGGGCATCCAAGATGAGGGTGACTTTGATTCTTCAGCAGAACACAAACCAAGATTTTTAGCTCAAACCATGGCAGTCTATCAGTCTTATAATGTACATTACATTACATTTACATTTATTCATTTAGCTGACGCTTTTATCCAAAGCGACTTACAATTGCTACATATGTCAGAGGTCGCACGCCTCTGGAGCAACTAGGGGTTAAGTGTCTTGCTCAGGGACACATTGGTGCCTCACAGTGGATTAGAACCCGGGTCTCTCACACCAACAGCATGCGTCTTATCCACTGCGCCAACACCACCCCGTAAGTGTAATGTAAGTGGATGGGAATCATGGCTAAAACATAAAAATAAAAAAATAAAAAATAAAATACATACACTAACAAAACCAAATTAATTCACTCAGTGTCTGAACTGTTAGAAATCTCCTGATTGTGTCCTGTTGTGCATGCTCTCAGCAGCAGGCGAGTGAGGCATCTTCTTCTTCTTGCTTTATGGTGGATCGCAGACTTGTAAGTGCATTACCGCAAACTATCTCTCAAATGGTCAAGACTCACTTTATTAGATCAGTAGCAAATGTTAACTCGATTTTTTGAGTTGATGTTGCTGTGCATTTGTGTTTTTATGATCCAGTGAGCTACTGTTTACTGTATAAAGAGCGTTACAAACTAATGACTTATGAGGTGTCATTTCAGTTAGGATGCTGCTTAGAACGAAGCCTCCTGTGTAAGTAATGTTGAGTTGAGTTGAGTTGTTGCTCTATGGCTTGTCGGAGTACTTCAGTAGCGATGGTTTGTTCCAGATGTTTAGTGTAAAGATATCGGTTTAAAGCTGAACTCTAAATGTCTTGTGGAGAACAAAGCAGAGAGAACATGAGACAAGAAGCAAGAACAGCTGGTGAAGAGGAGATCTGATCACTATGCAACAGACACCTGGAGAAAGAGAGAGAGAGAGAGAGAGAGAGAGAGAGAGGCTTGACATGATGGCAACAACACTTAGTGGGATGCAGGAACCAGAGATATACGGACAGAGAAATAGCAGGGTGGGGAAGGGGGATGGAATGATAGAAGGAAAGAGAAAGTGGCCCTGACACACTCCAGTAGTCACTCACCAGCATGCAGGAGGCGGTTCCACTCTGCCATTGGCTGATCCTCTATTTATAGACCCTGCTCTGTCTCTGCAGTGATCTCCTATTCCTACTGCCAGAGAAAACCATTGGAGGATCAGAGGAGAGAATGAGATGGACAGACGGATGATGGTGTGGAAATGTGGAAATAAGAGTCCAAATTTATCAGGCAGGAAGCTAAAAATAATTGTGCTTGTTTGGCATATAAACACAGTTGCATCTGAAACCCCTGGGGTAAAGACGGTAGAATATGAACATCATGAATTCTCCTCTCTCCACGAGTTCTGAGAAATCTGTGACTTGACGGGAACATGAAACCTAATAGATCGGTCCTGTGTTTTGGCTCCGAATGTATCACGTCTTCTGGTATTGATGCTATCTTGTGGATTCATCATGAGACTGACAGCGGAAACTGAGTGTAGGGCCATCTGGGCTACAACACACTCATCACAGCACAAACACAAAGAATACACACATACACACACCGCTACGGCCCTAGAGATTACATGCTATTTTTCCATCATTACACAAATTTGCCCAGACAGCATTTGCGTGTTATTTGGGTTCCATATGTAATCCCAAATATATACACCATATGTATTTTTCAAGCACATGGATGAAGGCTTTTATAATTTTCTGACATCTGGATTTCATTCGATTTTTCCATCATTACATAAATTTGCCTAGGCAGCATTTGTGCGTTATTTGGTTACCACATTCAATAATAAATAAATATATTTCTGACATATTAGACATTTAGGTATCTAAAATCAAATAAATAAAAAAATCAAATCATTGATAATTAGTAGTGCTTTCTAAAGCAAATTTAGAATGTGATTTATGTGAAGTATGTTATTGGACCCATACTTGCATGACTGGAAATAGCTGGCCAGTGGCATTTCTGAATATTTTATTGTTATTTAAATACTATTAGTATTATTATAGTATTTATTATTATTATTATTAATAATAATAATAATAATAATTAGCCTTCAACTTTCATAGTTCACTTAAATGTCTTCATTCTTTTTAAGTTTAGAACATTTATTTTATTTTATTTTATTTTGGCAAATTTTAATTCAGTATTATTTTATTTTATTTTTATATAGGGGGAATGAATTTAAAAAATGTACTATTAGACTTAATAAATCAGCAATCAGACTTAGTATTTTCTTTTTAACTTTAATGATAAAGCAGGTGGAAATATCCCTTAGATTTATGCAGTTTTGCCTGAGCAGGCAGAAATTCCACAATTAGTTTTTTCAGTTTGTTATTTTTATACAGATATACAGAATATTTTGTTTTTCGGTGTGTTAGTGAGACAAGTAATGAGCCTTGATGCATTCATTTTCACTATGCATTCACACAAATTGGTGAACTTGATAGCACAAAAAGCCCTACTGTTTGGTCTTTTTCCTACAAAGGAACAGAAAGTGTGTTTGTCTGCTGACAGATTATGATATTAATATGAGTCAAATACTTTAATCACCTGAGGCTATCACCTTTCTTTCCCCTTTTAGCTGAGTCATATCAAACAGCACATGGTAAAATTGGATCAGAAGTGCTTTAGTTGATATCGAACCGATGTGTGAAATGACTGCCGGTCTATGAGGGCTGAGTAAGAATGCATCGCTCACCATGCAAACATGATTAATCAAACAACAGAATACTGTGCTTTTCTTCTTAGTGGCACAGTGTCTCGCTGCCTTTCCAAGACAATAGAATCTGTCATGCGTTAAAGAGACGGACGCCCCACTTTTGCCACTAATGCACAAAATATGCATTGATGTGCAAACTGTGCAGTAATAGAAATAGTTTCTGAGAAATAGGCTTTTCCACACTAAATGTTGTTTCTGTGAGTTTTATAATAGGTAACACCCTTTGAATGTTTCACATAGCACAGATGTCTTCGCTAGATGTCTTTTCGATTACCTGAAGGTTACTTCTCAATCGTGTGGAATATTGTAGCCTTTGTCGACTATGCTGCATCCACAACATTTAGGAAATTACCATAATTACGAGAAGACAATTCATAAAGTTTAGTCAGAGCTGTTTACGTCATTGGATTCTGAACTGATTTGTTTCTATAACGATGATCATAACACAGATTAAGATATCATTATGTGGGTGGCTAGCCAGCTGTTTTGTGCTAGCTTAGCTAGTGGTTAAGTATAGTTAGTTTTATTCTGAATGAGTATTTTTATATGATGATGATGATTATAGTAGTTGTGGTTATCAAATAATGACTTATTGTATTATACTACTAAGTAATGCAAAAAAATCTGAAATATGTTTTTAACAATAACATTTTTATAATAAAACTATTTATAATAATAATAATAAGATAATAATAGCTGTTTTTTAACTACTAAATTTACAATACTGAAGGCATGAACATTTTGTATGATTTTTTTATTTAATTAATTATTACTGTTATTATTATTATTATTATTATTATTAATTATTATTATCACTATCATTATTATTTAACTACCAATTTAATTATTTGATGCAATAATTTATTTAATAATAATAATTTATTATTATTATTATTTTGATACCAATTTCATTATTTGATGCAAGAATTTAATAATAATAATAATATAAAAAATTGTTTTGATTCAATGATGGTTTAATAATAATAATAATAATAATAATATATAGTATTATCAATTTACTCAATGTATTATACTGAAGTGATATAAAAAATGTGTACTTTTTATCAAATTATTTCTTCTAATAAACTGTCGATTTACTTCTAAATTATTTAGGGCAATAAGTATTTAATAATTCAATAACTAAGAAAATGCAATAGTTATTTAATAATTTAATAATTTACTACCAATACTACTGCTACTTTCACAATTGCTCAGTATTATTATTTTTGTTTGCATTATACTGAAGCAATGCATTAATTGTTTTAATTTAATGATTATTTAAAATATAATCATACTAATTATTATTATTACCATTCTGATTATATTATACTGGTCATGTAAAAAAAAATGCATAAATAATTTTTTGATCGATTTAGCACTGTATATATGTCCCTTATATTGGAGCTGTCATAAAATTCAATGTAAATGGTAAATGGACTGCATTTATATAGCGCTTTCAACAGACCACATGGCCATCCAAAGCTCACATTCACCCATTCACACACTCATTCACACACCGACTGTCAGGGTTTGGGTAGAGGGATGAGGCGAGGACTCAATGATGCAGAGAGAAGGGCTCTTTAATAGTAATAATAATAAAATAAACAAACAAAAACTACCCCGTAGGGGAAAACAGACAAAACTTGACTGGCAAGGCAAGGCAAGACACGATGTGCACAGACAAATATTAGACGGCGAACTAGCAACCAGACTGCAAACACAAGGACAATAAATAGGGAGCTAATGAGGAGGGTAACGAGGGAACACATGTGGGGAAAATTACATCAATAATCAGGTAACAAGATGGGTGGGGTCAAGACAATTGACGAGAGCACATAGGAACAAAGACAAAAGCCATGTGCTCACAAAAAACAAAAACAAGCACATAAAAACAATGACAAGAGGAGAGTATCAGGGCTCTGTCACAAAACCATGAATACCACTAGACTGAAGTGACAGAACCCTGACACTAGCACCCCTCAAAAGGGACGCCACCTGGCGTCCCTAACGAGGAACACCCAAAAACAAGACAGGAACATGACAGCACAGGCATGGCAACACAAGCCCGGTACACCACAGAACACAAGACATGGAAATCAAAACAGACAAAATAGGGGAGGGAGGGAAGGGAGCCCAGTCAAGCAACAGAAAAAAACCCAAGCAGTTATTAAAAGAGACCAGGGAGGGGCGGGAGGGTTGAACCAAGGAAACTCAGGCAGTCCAGGAGTCCCAGCAGTGGGCCAGGGTGGAGCCGGAGAGATGAGCCAGCGAGGATCTGGCCTAACAGAAACCCCGACAGACCACCAGGGCGGTGCCGGAGGGACAGACCAGCGAGGCTCCGGCCTAACAGGAACCCCGGCAGACCACCAGGGCGGAGCCGGAGGGACAGACCAGCGAGGATCCGGCCTAACAGAAACCCCGACAGACCACCAGGGCGGTGCCGGAGGGACAGACCAGCGAGGCTCCGGCCTAACAGGAACCCGGGCAGACCAGCAGGGTGGAACCAGACGGAGAGACCAGGAGGCCTCCAGCCAAACAGGGACCCCAACAGATAGGAAGGGCAGAGCTGGCATGGCACTCATCAAGGGCAGAGCCGGCATCAGGGCAGGGAGCATAGACGGAACCGGCATCAGGGCAGGGAGCTTGGGCGGAGCCGGCATCAGGGCAGGGAGCTTGGGCGGCGCCGGCAGGGCAAGGAGCTTGGGCGGCGCCGGCAGGGCAAGGAGCTTGGGCGGCGCCGGCAGGGCAAGGAGCTTGGGCATGACTGGGATGGCCTCCAGGCCAGCAGTGGGCTCCTGAATGGCCTCCAGGCCATGTGGGATGGAGGAAGCCTTTCTTCTCCTCCTCCTCCGTCTCCGAGAGGGGGGCGCTGCAGCCTCATCAGGCTCCTCTGGGGGCGCTGCAGCCTCATCAGGCTCCTCTGGGGGCGCTGCAGCCTCATCAGGCTCCTCTGGGGGCGCTGCAGCCTCATCAGGCTCCTCTGGGGGCGCTGCAGCCTCATCAGGCTCCTCTGGCAGTGGCGGGGTAGAGCCATTCCTCTTCTTACCCCTCTTCCGTCTACGAGAGTGAGGTGCTGCAGTCTCTTCGGCCACCTCTAGGGGTTCTGCAGTGTCGCAAGTCGCCTCAGGGGGTGCTGCAGCTCCTTCATCCACCACAGGTGGATCTGCAGCTTTGACGGGGACCACAGGCAGCACTGCAGCCTCCTTAGCTGGGGAACGTGCCACAAACTCCACAAATTCCCCAAACGACAGGTGGTCCAGCCCCCTCATTCTCCACCAGCTGAGAGGCTCATCAAGGGCATAATTGAAGAGGTCCTTGAGGGCCGCATCATTAAACTCCAATCCCTCTGCAGTACCACTGAACTCCAGGGCAAAATCCCTCACACCAGTCCCTTGTTGATGAAGAGAGATCAAAGTCTTAAACTGGAGCATATGCTGGTAGTGGGGGCTGGAGAGGGTGGAGGCTGGTGGACGGTGCAATCCCTTCTTCCGCTGAGTCCTCATACTGGCTAGTTCGTTCTGTCAGGGTTTGGGTAGAGGGATGAGGCGAGGACTCAATGATGCAGAGAGAAGGGCTCTTTAATAGTAATAATAATAAAATAAACAAACAAAAACTACCCCGTAGGGAAAAACAGACAAAACTTGACTGGCAAGGCAAGGCAAGACACGATGTGCACAGACAAATATTAGACGGCGAACTAGCAACCAGACTGCAAACACAAGGACAATAAATAGGGAGCTAATGAGGAGGGTAACGAGGGAACACATGTGGGGAAAATTACATCAATAATCAGGTAACAAGATGGGTGGGGTCAAGACAATTGACGAGAGCACATGGCACATAGGAACAAAGACAAAAGCCATGTGCTCACAAAAAACAAAAACAAGCACATAAAAACAATGACAAGAGGAGAGTATCAGGGCTCTGTCACAAAACCATGAATACCACTAGACTGAAGTGACAGAACCCTGACACCGACTGCATTATATGTATATAACTTGCAATTACGCATTCCACTAAGTCGTGAAAACCTTACAGCCGCAAACTCGTAATTATGGTAATTCC
Organism: Carassius gibelio; assembly: GCF_023724105.1. Classification (NCBI taxonomy): domain Eukaryota; kingdom Metazoa; phylum Chordata; class Actinopteri; order Cypriniformes; family Cyprinidae; genus Carassius; species Carassius gibelio. The sequence goes on from NC_068406.1 coordinate 10,263,840, forward strand.
ACCATGATGTGAGTGCAGCTATAGCTTAGCATTTGGATTTCCTCCTGAAAGTTCAGTTTCTCATTACTTTGTTATTATGATCATTATTACTCACAAAAACATTTCTCTTGCAACATGTCACATTCATTACAGCAAACTGATGTAGTTTTTAATCATCTCTAAACACCTCAATTATAAGCTACCCATCAAGTTTACACTGTGGTACTCAGCAAATAAGGGTTCTATACCTTCAGCACATTTCCATTAATGGGCTTCATTTGTGCTTCATATGCTCTGATAAGCTGTCAGTTTGGTCTAATGCTTGCACAGAAGAATTAATTTATGAATCTGGTGCCCGTTGAGACGGGAGTGATGCTGTGTTGTGTTCTTGTGTGGTGTTTATAGAGATATTTAAAGTATTTGGGGGCCTTCAGAATGCTCTTTTGATGTGTCTCTCGTCCCAGTTTCGGCTCGGTGCTTCGCTGCTGTGGTTTGTTGTTAGGAAACTGCAGCATTCAGTCTGTGTCTCAACCGCTTTAGTCTGGAAACAGGCAGCAGTTCACCTCCTCTATCCGTCTCTCTGCTCTTATGCCACAGAATGCTGTTGACACGACTGTCTGTGAAGCTGGTGTGTCTCTAGTTCACGCTTAAAAGGTTCATACTCAACTATTCGAAGTCTTCTCAAGTCATACACTTTTTTTATTTGACTGGCTCAAATTTTATTTTGTTGTTCTATTGACATGTTAATTCAAGAACTGCCATGTCCAGATCATAGTCAGAGAGTTGAATAAATAATCAAGTTGAATTTTGAGAACCTTATTAACGAGTTCATTGACATGAATTGACTCAAAAGAACAATTTTGGTTTTGATTCTCAAATTTAAATCATTGGTTCAGTTTATTGGTTCACAGCATTTCTCTACAAGTATCATTTTTGTGCACCAAGAAAACATAAATAATGACTTTATCCAACAATTCGTCTCCTTTGGTACCCTGGTGCCATTTTGGAGAGTATCACATATGTAAACATTGTTTACGTTCAGATCAAAGCGTAAATAATGTATCCATGCACATACGTTGCATATGTTGTTTACATATTTGATACTCTTCAAAATGTTGTTTACATATTTGATACTTACCAAAATTGCACTAGAGGGTGGCACGGAGGAGACAAATTGTTAAATAAATGCATTATTGATGTTAGGATCCTTGCTCTCTATGGGAGGGTCAGAGAGCTCTTGGATTTCATCAAAAATATCTTAATTTGTGGTCCGAAGATGAAGGAAGGTCTTACAGGTTTGGAACAACATGAGGGTGAGTGATTAATAAAAAATAAAAAAAAAACATTTTTGGGTGGACTTTCACTTTAAATTAACAAAAATGGAATTACATTTTAGTCTGTCTGTTATGTGCATGGAAAAGAGCTCACGAGTCAGCGAGTTGAATGAATCATCCACTTGGGTTTGTGAACTGAATCAACTGTTCATTGACAGGAATCAACGGAAAAATATAATGTTTCCACAGTCCTTATCAAATTCACGTGATTTTGTCAAAGCAGTTCTCAAAGAAAAGGCATTATTTCGGCCATGACTGAATTATATGTAACAGTCATATTCTGTTTAAATTGTTCTATTTGAAAAAAAAAAACATTGATGCATTGTTAATAATCTAGAAGTGTATCATTAGTATTAGCATAAAAATGTCAATATTTTATGTTTTAAATATCACTGTTGCTATCAAATGCCGGTATATTGCGACAGACCTATTTTTTAATGAGCAAAGCATGATAAAAATGTCATTTTCATTTGAACTTTTCCTTTGAATATGACTATGAGACATGTACAGTGTATATATTATTAACTGAGCTCTGTCAGGGTGCAGTGTGTTTTGCGGATTGTGTGTGAGTGTTAGTATTCAGCTCAGTGTCTTTAAGAGATTCTCCTCTCCTCGTGGATTCTCTCTCACACACCAGCTGACTAATCAATACCTCGGGTGCTGCACCATCATTTGGGTGTAAATCAGTGGAAGCAGTGTGTGTGTGTATGTGTGAATGCACTCTGAGAGATATTAGCATAAAACTGTACACATTTAGTTTCTCATAAATCATATGCCATCTTCACACTTACATAGGCACACATAAAAATATGCTTATTTAAATATGAACAAATCCTGGTGAAACTCCCAGTTGAATGCAGGATATTGTTAGACCTACACGGCTAACATTGTAAATGTTAAGCAGTATCTATTTATATGTATATACTGTATTTATTTATATGGGTGTGACACATTGAATATCGTAAATTTGTCTATGATGTTAAAATAAATCTATGATATCCAAAAATGCTTTCTAGGTAGGTTTATTACTAGGGTTTGAAAGCCAGTGTCTTGATTATGTTGATTCTGGTCAGCTTCTAAATACTTTATCCACTAATTCAGTTAGTTAGTCTACTAATCAGAATTAATGCAGGGCAGAAAGCATGTAGTTTGTGTGCATAAGCCAAGCTACAATGGACCCTTCACAAAGAGCTTGATTGACAGATAAACTGACCAATCATAACTCAAAATCTGCCATCATGCAAATCACCTTTGGTGGACTTAAACTTGAAAAATTCAGTGTATTGACATCTTTCTGGAGTTGAAGTAAAATACGTTCTGATGTTGATTCATGTTTATTTCATTCATATGCTCTATCGGTTCATGTTCCACGTGAATGTGAACTGAGGTATATGATGTCACACTTGTCCGTGTGTGATGACGTTGCGCAACGCAAATCCGTGAATGAATATTGAGAAGTAAGGGAAAACTTTACAGATTTTCCCTGCTCAGTGAGTAGGGACCATGTCAATGGGAACACAGTTCATGCATGGAGCTCACTTCTAACAATCAATTATCTTAATCAGGTGTGTTAACAAAGAGAGACATGCAAAATATTCAGAGATGGGGGGCACATGGACTGGAACTGAGAATCGCTGCTATAAACACTTTATGGATGCTGTTATTATTTTTTAAGACTCTGTTGATCTTGATGTGTTCTATACCATGTTATTTTTTTTTCGTAATCTTACATTTTTATGCAGCTATTTCATCCATAGACAGTTCAAATTATGTACATCTGTCAAGCTCCAATACCATATAATGATAATCTTACTTTCTGCAGAAGCTCTGAAATTCACAATTATGTTCAGATCCAGAAATAGTGCCCTGATATACCACACCAGATTTAAAAAAAAAGATTTATTTAGGTTTTTTTTTTTTTTTGTGTTAATTTGATAAGACATATTGGCACAGGTGACACAAACATGTTGTCTGTGTGTGTCTTTCTGAAATTATCCATTGTCCAGTGGATACTGAGTATGTTCATCTGCTGTGTGTTTGAATGACAAGTGCAGACATCTCTCTCACTCTCTCTCTCTCTCTCTCTCTCACACACACACACACACACGGTCTGCTGTCTCTGCTGCTGAAATTGGACTCAGACTACTGCCCTGTCCTTCAATATGATTGACAAACATTTCTAGAGACATCATCAGCAACTAATGCACAGGCTCAAAGTTTGACCTGATGACCATCACTCAAACCCTTGCTGTCGAAAATAAAGTACATTTACACTGCAGATTTTCAGCAAAGATTCACTCAATATCTGGACAGCCGGTTGAATTCACAAATTGCCATAGTTTAGGCATCAAAAGGGCACAGATTATTTCTCAGGCCTTTTTAAATATTTACAGCAATTAAATTAAAGGTTATGGATTATTGTGTTCAAGTTGAATCCTTAAAGAGTGTTTGGAGTTAATAATTGTAAGAACACTGATCACCTGTGACATGTCTGTCTATGAGAAATCTGCTCATTATCTTTCTTTATAACCCAGAAGCTCATGCAAGCGAGAACATTTACTCACAAACGTAATTTCTGGAACAGCCATTAAGTTATTATATTTCAGTAGTTGCTATTAGTTTTGTTAAATGGATTTATACAGAAATTTTTTTTAAAGTACTGTGATGCAGATAATGGGTAATTGAAAACCGTTTGTGCATGTGTGTTTTTGTGTATGTGCAAATGCTATTGAGAAGATAAATGATCTTCAGTACTGTGTCAGTACCATGGTACAGTGAAATATCAGATGGTAAGGCTGTGGCTCATTTGTCAATAACTGACCAGTTGGATTCATTTCTTGATCTAGATATGTCCGATCTAGATATGCCAATACTAGTATGCAGATCTATTGGCATTATATTGAAAAAATACCAATGTATCATACTGTAGCTTAATAATTATTTATTGATGGCAAATGAGGCATACATGAACATTACTGATTTATCAATGTACACCACCGTTCTCTAAATATATTCTAAATGTATTCTTCTGATGCAAAGCTGAATTTAAAGCATCATTACGCCAGTTTTCAGAGTCTCTGAATATGCTGATTTGCTGCTCAAGAAACATTTCTAATTGAAATTGAATACAATTGTGCTGCTTAATATATTTGTGGAATCCAGGATGCCATTTTACAGGGTTTTTTGATGAATAAGAAGTACTATAAAAGAACCATGAATTTCTTTACTGTCAGTTTTTATCAATTTAATACATCCTTTATTAATTTCTTTCATAAACCTGATATTGCTGAACACATACTTAGTGTATATTGGTCTAGCAATAGAATTTACTGTATATTGTACCATGTCAGCTTTTCAGCATGTGTTTGCACATGGCTGTTTTTCTTGTGGGGGTGAACTGTTGGTGAAGGGAGTTTGCCATGTGTTAGTATGGTCAATAATGAGACATGCTGTCATGATGTCAGTGGATGTTACATGTGGACTGATGTGGTATTGACAGGTGTCAGTTATCACACCTAACCCAATGTGACAGCCATCTAATCTTAACCTGAGAGAGAGGTGTGTTTGTGTCATAAAACTCATACACACATTCACCTTGACCAGAAAGAGATGTTTGTTTGACTGTCCATGAGAAATAGTAATAAGATATATTACAAATTCTCTAAAGATTTATATTTTTTACCCTAACTAAGCGTTAGTCAAAAGACGTTAGAAAATACATTAACATATGATTTTTTTTTTTCTTTTCTGACTGGTTAGCACCACCCTCATTGATTCAATGTCATCCAATGTTCAACAGCTTTTACTAAACATAAAATACAGAACTGGACAATTTTGTACCCTTAGGTCACACTGAAACATGTCTGAATGCCAGTGCTTTAGATGCCAAGTGGCATCTGCAAATAATTCATGCTAAACTTATTTTTAAACAAACCGTGTTTTGCCTTTCTTTCAGCTTGAGGCATCAATATCCTTCAGCGTTAAGTATTTATGTTATTGCTCTTTTGTTTATTACTCCACCTCTGGCACAATTTGGCATAAATTTAATACTGTTTTATCAGCATCTATTACAATCATGGGCCTCTAAGCTTTGGTAGAAGGCTGTTTAGCACACATTTGTCTGTGTCCTCTCCTAGCTGTAAAGGGAAACCCTCCCAGAGTAACCAGTGTCATATCGTGTCCGTCAAGCTGTCAGATGTTACAGTTTTGTAAGATATGATTTGTCGGTCAGTTATATTAATTCCGGTATGTCAGCTTTCATGTCTCAACATGTCAGTTCCAAATATCCAAATAGACAGACACTTGCTATTATAATCAGCATCAAACTCCTCGTTTGGTCATAATCCATTCATGAAGTCAGATTTTCTGAGCAGACATCAGTTGCGCCTTTTGATCCTATTAGTGAATCCTATTTATCCAGGGTCGCATGTCACATCTCTGTCATAGATTATGATGTAATTGTGCTTGCTCTGCCAGTTAGGTAGTTAGCACTGTTGATGTGGACTCATTTCCTGTTCCAGTGGTCTAAAGAGCAGTTATTCTGCTACTTATGCTACTTATACTTAATTTATTTCTAAATGAAGTATTAGCTTTATACATATTAAGTATAACATTTTAAGTATTAAATGTGCTTTTGTAAAACTTGCCACAAAGTTAGCACATTGGTGGGTGGTTGCTAGGCGAGTTCTAGGTGGTTTCTAACTAAAAAGGGCACACCCAAAGCCCTGGATGTGTTCCATTCTGTAGTGGTAATCCCTATACCCTATTCCCTTCAAAGACTTTACCTTTGAATATAAGAGTTTTCATGGTTTGAAAGGCATTGTCTATCAATAATTTTACCCCTTGCTAGTACCTTGAGAGATATCCTTTATACTGTTTGGAACACAGTATATATGGTACTCTGGTCTCTAGGTATGATTGTAGCCCAGGAGTGTCCAATAATGCCCCTGAAGGTCCAACTTATTGGAGAGTTTAGTTCCAACCCTAATAAACATGCCTCAACCAGCTAATCAAGGTCTTCAGGGTAACTTGAAACTTTAAGTCAGGTTTATTGGTGAAGGTTGTAGCTAAAAGAATGGGCACCCCAATCTTTTACCTTCAGTGTACCTGGAAGTATGTGGGATTTTTCCCACTCTGTATAAGTTAACAGCTGGTGGGATTGTAAGACAAATATAAGCAGTAACACAAGTCACTGATATGTCTTGTATTCTAGTTTACGTTCTTTTCTTCTCCTTCCAATCCTCTTCATCTTTTTCACATTGATATTCTTCATTATGTGAAATTAATGAGTAATCTTTTGACCTAATTGCATAGTCAGTAAATGGTTCATTGTCTTTCCTAGGTGCAGGAGTGGTTGTGTCTGAACTGTCAAATGCAGAGGGCACTGGGGATGGATATGGAGACACCACGGTCGAAAAGCCAACAGCAGATCCACTCACCGTCCCAGCCCAGCAAACCTCCTCCCCAGACTGTATCCCAACCCACACTGCCCCCACAGACCCAGCCCCAACCCCAACCTCAACCTCAACCTCAACCTCAGTCCCAGCCTCAGTCCCAGCCTCCCCCAGAAGCTAAGAAGCAGACCATCCCTCAAGCTGCCCCTCAAAGCAAACCCCCAGCTCCAGGTGCTATTCCTCTTCCAGGCATGGCCAAAGCCCCATCCCAGCCTGACCTATCCCGCTCGGGCCCTGGATTCCCATCTCAAGGACCGCGACAAGACCAGACTCGCAGCGCTGGAAGTTCCCCATCCCGTCAACCTCCTCCACCAGAACAGCCCTTCGGAAAACTCTTCGGTTTTGGAGCTTCTCTCTTGAACCAGGCCAGCAGTTTGATCTCTGTTGATCCGGTGCAAACTGCGCCACCGGTCCAACCACCTTCCTCCCCCAAGCCCCCGCTAAAACAGCCGGGACCCCCTGGACCTGGTCCAGGTCCTGCAGCGGGTGCTAAACCCACAGCACAGCCAGGTCCACCACGACAGGAAGTTTCTTCAAAGCCCAAAGTGTGCTGTCCACTGTGTAAGACTGAGCTAAACATTGGAGATCCAGCCAAGAGCCCAAACTACAACCTCTGCACCGAGTGCCACACCCAAGTTTGCAACATGTGCGGATTCAACCCCACACCTCACCTGACCGAGGTAAGATAAGACTTTTATCTGGATGATTGTGCATTTTTGGAAAGTCTGAACTTTTCAGGTCCTTGGTATTGAATCATTGATGGCATCGTTGCAGCAGCTCAAAGTCTCATTGTTTTCTCTAGAATTATTCTTTGACAGGTTTTCCAAAATTGTCCTTTGGCAGGTTTTCATCTGAAATTAGTTGGCTTTCAGTGTCACTTAAAGATTAGTTCACTTAAAAATAAAAAACATTCAAGGAAAACATTCAAGGATTTTTACCCATATAATGAATGTCAATGGCGGCAAATGGGTTGAAGGTCCAAATTGCAGTTTCAATGCAGTTCCCTTCCTTGCAGGGGAGGCGAGGAATAAGGATCTTATCAAGCAAAACAATCAGTCATTTTATTTAAAAAATCATATTTATATACTTTTTAACCACAAAGCTTGTCTTTTACTGGCTCTGCAATGCGCATGAGTGTCCTCACGCATTACGTAATCAAGTTGGAAAGGTTATGCGTGATATATAGAGAGTTGCATTTTTTCTTATTCAAATCTATACGAGTGACACATCTTGGGTATTCTATAGTCTTTGCTATGACCAACAGAGCTAATTCTTATGTATGGTAAAATTTCATTTGGTCAGTTTTTTTGTTAAGTTCAATGGTTTTGTATAGGTCAGCATTGTTGTGGTGTTACTGTTGTCAGACTAGTCTTTAGTTCTTGCTGCTTTACCAGGTTGTTTCGTGCAAATTGATTTACAGATACAATGTTGGCCAAGGGTTATTTTGGGAAATGAAATGGAGGCATATTATGATACAGCTCTCAGTTATCAAAATCATTGATTACATAATGATATTGTACATAATATCATGTTGAGATGGTAATATGCTACTTAAAGAGGACAGATTATCTCTAAAATTGTTTATTGATTGTATTACAAATAAGGTCTATCTATACATGATATTTTAAAAATAGTTTACAGACACAGTAGCAAGGTATCAGTGTGGCTCAACAATTGGAACTATTTCCTAATGTTTCATTAAAATGTAACTAAGACATTATATTCAAACTTATATTCTTATATACACAGTGTTTTTGTTTATGAGAACCTCTTAGATATTGTGACCTGGACACTTAAAGGTGTTGTGTCATTAGAACAGTCTCTTCATGTAAATGTATTCTTGGGAAAAGTGAGGTTTTGTGCCACAAAATATAATGAGATTCAGAAACAAGAAGATTCCAAAGGACTGTTTAAGTTAGTCGATAGACTTGTTTGTTTTTTATTTTATGTAAGCCTTCTGGGTCAAACATGGATCAATAGATTATCACACATGACATTTTGCATTTGAAAGCATAGGGAGATTGTGGTCACAGTATTTGATTATTCATATTTCAAGGGTTTCTGATAGGGGTGCTCCGATCACGATCGGCCGATCGTTATGCGCATCTCGTCAGTAAAGCCGGTTCTCTAATCAGCGGTTAATTCCATCAGGTGCGTGATTTCATGAGCAGCTGTTACTACACAGAGCCCTTGTTAACTGAGAAGATGTGCGAATAATCGCTGAAAATGAACGTGGATTTGCGCACCTTCTCAGTTAACTGTGTAGTAACAGCTGCTCGTGAAATCACACACCTGATGGAATTAACCGCTGATTAGAGAACCGGCTTTACTGATGAGTTGCGCATTAACGATCGGCTGATCGTGATCGGAGCACCCCTAGTTTCTGATTGCATTATGTACAAACTATTTTTTATACTAAATAATGTATACGTTTATATTTTTAACTTGTGTTTTTCTTGGAAGTTGTGCAGCTCTGAAAAAACTGAAAGAATGAATTTTGGTGCATTTTCCAATAGCTTATTGATATCTTTATGTGGATATGCGTCAAATTGAGAGACTTTCCAGACCCTCATCTGTTTTATAAACTTTCAGTCTGTGAGTAGTGACCTTCGTCTAAGTATTTCCGAAAACTCTTTCACATTTGTATTACCTGTCCGGATTTTTTTGAAGTTGCTTACCACCATCGAGCTAAAATCAATCAAATGGCTTGCTGCCACTAAGGTTAACAGAACATCAGTGGACAGACGTTTTTATTTCCTTCCAATAAAGTAACGATCCTCATGCAAATTATTCTCAATGATCGATCACTTTGAGGCTACTTAATTCAGATGCCAACTAAGGCTGCATTTACACTGCAGGTCTTGATGCCCAAATCCGATTTTCTGACTATATCCGATTTTTTTGACGACCCGCTTACATCATCTTTTAAAAGTCCCCGTATCCGATTTTTGCATTTACACTATACACTGCTGAAACTACCAAACATAGAAGTTCTGACCCGGAAAAGGAAGAAAAACAGCACGAAATACAATGGATGCAGATGCAAATAAAATTATACAGTGTTTTACTTTCCACAATATTTTGAAAAGTCAACAAAAAAAAAAATCAGCAAAACTTTGGTCTCATACAGCGAAGAAAAAAGAGGAGCCTTTGTTGCAGCCTGGGCGAATTTCGCACCTACTGTATAATAAGTCATGTGATCTCAGTTGGTGGTGTCCACCTGAGTTGACGTCACTTTTTTGATGAAGTACAACTCGCATTTACTGGGGAATATCCGATGTGTCTGCTTACATGGCACACGCAAATGCACGTATCCGATTCATATCCGATTTATTACCACATATGAATGAGGCCTGAATCCGATCTGAGAACATCGGAATCCATGCGGTTTTTTCCTGCTTACACGTTCACCGGTCATATCCGATCTGTGCCACATGAGAGGAAAAAATCGGAATTGGGCCACTTGAACCATGCAGTGTAAATGGGGCCTATGTTGATCCTGCCCTGTTAGGTGTCCTGAAAAGTTCTGCCAAAAGTTGGGAGAATTTTTCACCAAGAGAGCATAGGGCTCGGGCAACTTTTGAGGTCTGGTACAAATTATGACATAAAAAAATACATAGGCTATAGGCTCATATGGATTAATCATTAAAAGATTGCGATCTCGATTCAAACACACTCAATTTTATTGCTATGACGATGATCCCACTACATATATTGAACACTTGAAATCACATCAGAATATTTAAATATCCTTTTGCACAGCAGCTGATCCAGAGAGCAACGCTCACAGGTAAGCTTTGTGTTTGAAACAGCTTCACAAACAGTCTACACAGTAGCAGTATAGTCCAGATACAGCTGATGTTTCGGCAATCGCATTCAAAATGAGAAACTGACCTTTGGAACTCATTACACTTCAAATAAAGATTGTAGGCCTGTTTGTTACATTATGCCAGTAAGTAGCTACCAGTGACTGTTAAAATGCATTTGATGTCTAATTCATTAAATCAAGAGTTTTGTTCAAAAACGATTGAATCCACGTCATTTATTTTATTTTTAAAATTTTAGATTCATTTATAACAATAAATAAAACATTTTGTAAGAAACCTAAGTTAATTATCCTATATATTATTTTGTTTTTGTCTAATGTTTTGTTTTCAGAATCGTGGGAGAACAGTTATTTCTATTCTAAAAATCAACTATCCAGAGTCATAGCTTAAAGGTATAGGAACACTTTTTTTTTTTTTTTTTTTGAAAATGGGCTCATTTCCCAACACCCTTAGAGTTAAACAGTTGAGTTTTACCGTTTTTGAATCCATTCAGCCAATCTCTGGGTCTGTTTGTAGCACTTAGCTTAGCTTAGCATAGATCATTGAATCTGATTAGAATCTGATCATTGAATCTTTATGTAGTTACAACTACAAGAATTTGGTACATTTATAATACATTACAGTGCTGCTTCTCATCCAGTGTGCGAAGTTCTGCAAACCAACCCCAGCCCCTCCTCCCCCTTTTGGAACGTTACCCGAACTATGATAGGGATAAATATGCAAATCAGGCCTGATTGAATGATGAAAGTAATAACAAGCTTTCAGGGAAGTATTGCATTGTTTTATGAGCTCACTCATTCTTTACATAGATACAGCTGTCACAAAGAGAGTGTGAAGTCATTGTTACTGGAAAATCTTTTTCTTACTGGAATATCATCTGTTGTCTTTCTTATGATTATACGCTGTAAAATTTAACATAAAAGGGCATGTGCAACCTATTTTAACTTTACAGTTTAGATTTAAAGTTGACTATAAAGGATTTAGGCAGCAGTTGCTTCTTTGTCTTATGTTGTATGTCTTATCTGACCTTTTCTGCTGACTAGTTTGACCCATTGTGACACTGATGCTCTTGTATAGGCTAATGTTAGAGATTTACCTAGACTTGCTGATGTTACCCTGACCTTTATGCTCCACATTCTTGGTTTTGTGAATCTTGAATTTGATTAGTACTAACCTTATCTTTGTGCAGATTCCTGCTGCTGCCATGCTGAAAATCACTGCTTTAAACCAGTCTAAGGTGGTTTCTTGGTCTCTTAGCTTGGCCAGACTTGTGTTTATGTGGTTTAGTAGATCAGCAAGCTTGTTTCTCAACTTAAACACGCCATTAACTCATTAAAAAAATTCAAAACAGACCAGGATGGGCTGCAAAATTTATTTTTTTTACTTATTTTTGTGTCCCTTCTGACCCATAGATACTGAGGGCAACGTAACAATTGGGGGCTCGTCCGGGATATTGGTAGAGATACTTTTTTGTGTTTTTATTCAATGTTTTAAAATAACAGATATCTGAACTCCTACAGCAAGATGCATTTACCTCAGAAATGATAATTATTTAAGAAATTAAGTTTAGTTCTTTCTGTTTTAAAAAAAAAATTAGCAAGATTAAGTGGTTTTATGCTTAAAACTCTCAGTTGGGTGCGGAAAATCATTTTCTCACCGCATTGGTAGATATTTGTTCTTGTTTTAAATTTTCAAGCTCTCAATTTTGATATTTTTCAGAATATGATACTCAGTGGTGGACGAAGTACACAAGTCAAGTACTTGAGTAAAAGTACAGATACATATAATAAAATATTACTCCAGTAAGAGTAAAAGTACTCCTTTTTCAATCTTACTCAAGTGAAAGTACAAAAGTACTCGATTTTTTATGTACTTAAGTAAAAAAGTACTGAAAGATAGATGTTTGCAATTTTATATAGGCTACTTAATTTAATTTTATATTAGCACATATTCTTTTTATAATCCTACTGCTCAAAATACCCGGGGTTTTTTCCAAAATAACCACTATATGGAGTCAAGATATATTTTTGTTGTTGATATGGACTACGCTGATGAGAGTGATGTTAACTGTGAAGCTTACACTGTGATGTACCTGAGAGAAAACAGAGATGACCATCTGATTTTCACCAGTAAGAACAAAGTATTTTAAAGTTTGTTGTTTTACAGAACATCAAAGTTACAGTACAGACCAAAAGTTTGGACACACCTTCTCATTCAAAGAGGTTTCTTTATTTTCATGACTATGAAAATTGTAGAGTCACACTGAAGGCATCAAGGGCTATTTGAGCAAGAAGGAGAGTGATGGGGTGCTGTGCCAGATGACCTGGCCTCCACAGTCACCGGACCTGAACCCAATCCAGATGGTTTAGGGGTGAGCTGGACCGCAGACAGAAGGCAAAAGGGCCAACAAGTGCTAAGCATATCTCAGGGAACTCCTTCAAGATTGTTGGAAGACCATTTCAGGTGACTACCTCTTGAAGCTCATCAAGAGAATGCCAAGAGTGTGCAAAGCAGTAATCAAAGCAAAAGGTGGCTACTTTGAAGAACCTACAATATGACATATTTTCAGTTGTTTCACACTTTTTTGTTATGTATATAATTCCACATGTGTTAATTCATAGTTTTGATGCCTTCAGTGTGAATCTACAATTTTCATAGTCATGAAAATAAAGAAAACTCTTTGAATGAGAAGGTGTGTCCAAACTTTTGGTCTGTACTGTAACTCTATATATGACATGATAATAAGGCCTGAAGTTAGGAAGAACATTAAGGAAAATATAATTATATTTTCATAATGATTTTTTCTTTCTCAAACCTTGTCTGTGGTTTAAAAACACCCCTGGCCAAACGGGGTGCATCTCTTCCCACTTTGATAATTACTGTAGTTACCATGTTCTGAACATCACATCCTTTCTTTTCTACCCAGGTGTAATCTACATATATATATATATAGGTGATTGAATAAAAATATTTGGACATTATAAAAAATTAAAAATCTTAGCTAGACAGTTAGCATCAGCTAACAATATTTACTTATTTTCAGTACGGTTATGAATAAACATTTATGTCTGTCTACTCTTCTAGTTAATCCAAACAATATACATATGTATAACGTTACTGTTGATAAACAATATAAAAACAGACGTCACATAGGACATTTTAATAAAACTGTTTAACATTAGGGCAGCGGGGAATTTGAACGTGCATGCGTTATTGTATTTAATCTGTGTTATTTAAAGTTTTTTTTTTTTTTTTTACCTAAAATTGATGCGTCTGCACTCGAGCATTTCAGTGGGCTTAAACAGATCACTCTTTACAACGGATTTAGTTCCCAAACAACTGACAATTTTTACCTAAATATGATTTTCAGTTACAATAATTAATCCTAAATTTCGACATTAATAACTTACTTTTAGCAACATCAGACGCACGCGCGCTCACAAGATCTCCCGGTTCTTACTTCTGGAGACTCGCACTAAACGGTTCATTTGAATCAGTGAGTGGTCGACTCCAGAACAGCTGCTGCAATCGGATCATTCTAATTCCTAAACGAATCATTTGGAGCGATTCACGATCCGATTTAAAAGTTTATTTTGAAAAGACTCAGTTCGTTCATGATGAATCAGACACCGCTTCTGCGTGTCGGAACACGTGATATATTATAGGGAGTAACGATATGTTTTATGAAATGTAGTGAAGTAAAAAGTACGATTTTATGCTTTGGAATGTAGTGAAGTAAAAGTAAAAGTCACTCAAAATAAAACTACTCCAGTAAAGTACAGATACTTGAAAAATGTACTTAAGTACAGTAACGAAGTAAAGCTACTCCGTTACTGTCCACCACTGATGATACTTAAACTTTAGGTAATTATGCTTCTCAAGTAAGTTTATCTTCTTGATCTATTAATGTTTATGTTGTACTGAAATATAAATATAAGTTCTCTGCAGTGCAGCCAACCACTTTTGGCTGGCTGAAGATGTTTTTGCAACATGGTATCTAAACTACATCTATTTAGTCAGCTGCCTACACAGACAGCATTTTGATGCACGGATCTATTCTGATGTGAATACTGTGCCAAACAGTAGGCACACTGCAAAAATCATTGTCGTAATCAATATTTCCGTCTAGTTCTTCAATAGAAACATCTAAACATTGTTAAAACGAGATCAATTGACTTAAAGAAAAAAATGACAAAAATACTGTTTAAGACCTCATTTTCACCTAATATTTGTGTATTCTATGTCATTTTATGAGCAAATAATTTGACTGAGCTTCTAATTTCTAAGATTTGTTTATAATACAACTTCTTTCTTCTGGTTATGAATCTTTTTATATAACAGTAACTATGGCTGTGTTAAGTGTTGAGTTGAACAAACACAGATTCTTGAAACTTCTCTCCAAACGCATGATGAAGCCTCTAGAGACCCTCGTCATATTTGCCACATATTTATTTATATCATCCAACGAAAACTAGGTTTGAATAATATGGGTACAGCATGTGCCCTAGATGGCAAAAACACAATTAGGGTGACAGGCACTTGCAGTAATTGCAACACAACAAATATACCCTATATAAACACTGTAATTGGTGTAACTTATTTTAAAGCGCAATCAACAGATATACTTAAATGCCAGAAATAATATCAGCTACAGTTTTATCACCTTTGTTGTGATTCAATGCCATTATACTGCCAAAAATGAATTTTTACTTCAATAGAGAGTGTGAAATTCTTATTTACAGTATAAGTGAGACAGTGAGTCACTTTGCTGAATTAAACATGTAAACTGATGATCTTATGTTGCAAAATTTTAGCATACTACTGTTTAAAACATTTTATAGCATATCGCATGCTTTCACACACTTTGTACAGTGTAAACTACACTAGTATTGCATTGATTACTCAGATGAGTCATTGAACCACTTTTTTATCAGTTTGAAAGAATCTATTTAGTAAAATGACTCTCATGGGCACTCCACATTAGATAAATATTGTAATCCTCTTTTATCCTTAAGTGGCAATTGGCTGATTTTGTTTGCACTCTGGTGGGTTTGAGCTCAGATTGAGTTTGCAGTTTCACAGGCCTCTTCAGAGCAAAACAGCTGCATGGGGAAAAGATGGTATGTATTTTTAAATCACAGACCTAGATATTCATAATGCATAATTTATCCTCACTCCGTAGCCCCTACTCCTTCATAATAATTTAGTTGAGATGCCATTTTAAGATGTGTGACTGTGCTTTATGAGTGTTTGTTTGGATGTGCTTTCATGTGGAGACAAGAGAAATAAGGCAGTCGTGCTTGTTCTGTGAATCATGACATTCCACTGCAGTTTGTAAATAAGACAGAGGGCTTTTTTTTGCTGAATTCTGTATTCATGAACATTCTGAGTCATATTTCACTTCAATAAGTATAGATATGTTATAATTTTTATTTATTTGTATTACAATGCAATTTGCTGACAATTAAGCGTGTTATTGCCAAATTTCATTATTACGATTAAGATATTTAAAAACTGATTTCAGTCAATTTAAAATGTGATAAATATAGTATTATTTAATATAACATTAAATAATATTATAAATAAAAATACAATTGAGTAAACTATTTAAAGATGTAAATGTCACAGTACAAAATTCTTTATTTTGAAATGTAAATTCCATATTCACGCGTAAATTTGCTAATGTAAAGGCTGTTTTAATAGTGTGTGAGAAAGGTAAAAATGAGCATGGATGTAATGTCAAAATCTAAAATTATGAAAACAACTAAAACAGTTTCTGGAATAATTTACAATGTATATCTTTCTATAGCATACAGTAAATATTATAACTGATGGTTATGTATCTTTGCTGTTTTGTCGTTATGTAATATAATGTTCTTTTATGTGCTATTTTTAAAAACATTTAAAAAATATAAAAATTCCTTAATCATCATATCTCTTTATGATTTTTTTTTTCGAAGCTTTAAAAAAATGTGCATAATTGTTCCTTTCTGTATTTCTTAGAAAAAGATTGGTACAGTTAGCTTGTCTCTCCATGGTTTGATAGCCTGTGTCAGTGTCATTTATTTGTATGTGTATGTGTGTGTGTGATAGAGAGAGAGAGATCTTTTCTCATCAGAAAAGAACAGTTTACTTGTGATAGCCGTGTTTCGCTTCAGTTGTTCTCTGAAATGCTCATTCCAGACCTCTTCTTCAAACATGACGCAAACATCTACCCATTATTACCAATTCCAGCCTTTACAGCTTTACTTAAGGAATTTTGTGGTCTGAAACATCAAGTGGCTTTTCAAAGCTGTCTGTGCCGGCAGTATGAGATCACTCGATAATTCGGAGAAACCTGCTCTGAGATGCATGAGTCAGGCTGAGCTGTGAACTGGGGCATTTTAGCTGCTCATAAATTTATACAACACTGATCTGAACTGCTGCATATAGGTATATGTGCAGTCCAGATCGTGCACTGCAACAATGATGGTTATCATAAATCTAAAACAGACACTGTATAGAAGAATTGTGTCTCCACTTCCAGTTTAAAGAGGATGTGCTGGTGGGTGTTGTCGTAGTATTAGTGTAGTAATGATAAAAATGAATCCGGTAGCGCCCATCATGGCTAGTGGTTGTGATTCATCGGCCTGCTGTGAGCATGAGTTCTTACTCATGATAAAGGGGGGAGGAAAGTGAAGTTCATGTCTTTTTTGGGGAGGATGTTCACATGATCACTCTGTGCTTATTGCTTGAAGTGGAAACCCAGTCCAAAAAAAAAAATATGTTCGAAGAAGGTTTTCCTAAAGTTATGAGCATTTAAAATGTCCAATTGATCACATTACATTTGAAAGTTCTCTAAACATTCTAAGCAAGTAGTAACATTTAAATGAACATCTAACGAAAATACTTCCAAATGAATACAGTACTTTTGTGCTAACATCTTGAGAACATTATTAAAGACCAGCTAAATCAATAATGTTGATGTTAATTCACATAAAGCTAAAGCTCTTTCTCTTTGTAAATCTTCAAGAAGCTCTTGAAAGGTTTGGATGTAGATCTTCATCAGAGCTTTAAATCAAGTCTTTATTTAGAGAGATGTATCTTATATAAACATGTTCAAGTCATATTTCATCCTCTAAATCAGAAGTTGTTGCTATCATTGTTGTGTGATTGTTCTTACTCATATATCTGATTACACCCATCATAAATATGCGTGTGTGTGTGTGTGTTATCCTTTGAGTGAATTACTGAGTTAAAAAAAAGGTATGGCCTATCAATAATTCAGAAAGGGAGAGCACATTATAAAAAGTGCATGATATGAGAGGCAGGGAGAAAGTCTGAATCCACGTGTCAAACAAGGCCTGTGAGAAAGTGTTGGTTGTGTGTGTGTTTGCTTGCATTCAGGGGATATGAAGTTTCGCCTATGCCAGGTATTTTCATTTAAAACACATGGCCAGTGTCATCAGATTAGATGTGTCTCTTTTTTAAGCATGTCACATTAGCCGAATGTATTTCAATGCAATTCAAGGTGACATTGTCCACAGAAGGTAATGGCTGCTGTCTAAAAACAAATGCTTTTTATGTAATAAATATATTTGTCTTCCTTAAGAATTCAGCACAAGAAGTTGTTCAGATAAATAGATTTGTAAGATTTCCCAGTGGCTTCAAGTGAGATGTCAGTGTGTGTAAATAAGAGCTTGCAGTCCTGAGAAGGATTTAGTCAGACATTGAACAAACCAACAAAGAATTGCACATGACCTTTGTTGAGAAAAATATGATTCTCTAATAAGTTTAGAACTGGTTTCATAGAATAAAACATGCAAAGTCAAAAATATAGATTTCAGATATTAATAAGTATAAGTAGTAATTTAGCAGATGCTTTTAACTAAATCTACTTGTGATAGTCCTACTACACTGACAATTCCTCGGTTTAGTGTTATGCTTAAGCGCACAACGGTAACAGTTAATGGATCGATGTTTGTGGGTTCAAACCTTCGACCATTCAATGTTTTTAATCATTAGGTTAAAGATATGGACATTCTGTCTTTAGTTATTCACCAAACAGCTAGTCTCATCCAAGATCTGTCTGACTGCTAAAAAGTATGTTAAAAGTGATGTATTGTTCTTTTTCTTGTTTTCCAGAACAAATATCTAAACATTATTAAATCAAGAAAAAAAGAAAAGAAAAAAAAAAATAAGTATTGGTTTCTGATAAATTTTTTTAAGTTACATTAGTTTATGTTAAAAAAAAACAACCAATGGGAAAATAAAAATGCTTAATTTGAAGGGAAAACAAGATCATTATTTCTTCCCTAATTACCGGATATTTTTTTTTTTTTTTTTGCATGAACAAAAATACCAATCAATATCTTAATATCTTAAGTCATTTTCCTTCCAAATTAAATTGATCTTGATTAAATAATGTTTAAATTAGGGATGTCCCAATCAGGTTTTTTGTGCCTGAATATTGAGTATCTGTCGATACTGAGTCGCGATCCGATACTTGTATATTCCTAAAGAAATGTATTTTTGGTGCACTTCAAGTACATTGAAATTCAGTGTATACAGACCTGTGCAGAGAGTAAAATAAATATATGTATGATGTATGTTTATTTATATATTGGATACACACTCTATATCAATATGCACACACTGTGTACAGACATTGACAGATGTTACAATGGAAGACATTATAAACAGACTTAGTGGTCACAATTATCAATTTGGGAATACTGATATAAACTCCCTGCAATTTATATGTACAATAAGCAGAATATTTGCAACAAAGTGGAGATAAGGTTAGATAGCATTACACTTGCAGTTAGACTGCCAGTCTGTCAGTCAAGATCAAATCAAGATGCAACTCATAGCAATGCTTTATATCAACAACGTCTCAGAAAGTCTGACTGCTTGATCGGCCCTAATCCTGATCCTTGAGATTAGCTCGGGACATCTCTAGTTTGAATACTTGAAAATCAAGACAAAAATTCTGAGTAAGTAAATTTTTTTTTTGCAGCGTATAGGCTACTCATCTGAGAAAGTATTTCAACATCTAAAAGTTACACGTTTGACCTTAAAATAAAGTGTAGGTCAATAAAATCCCCAAACGCCTTCTACTTCTCTGATCTGCTGTGGTCCCACAGTAAACCTCCTTCAGAAGAGCTTAGCTGGTGTGAAACTGACAGACAGCTCGTCATGTGCAGCGCATATTAATGAGTGTGGGTGAATTTAATCCTAATCCAAAGCGACTGGACGTGTACTGAGTGGCGGAATCCCCATCATTTAAACCCCGCAATGCTGTGACATCATTAGATGTGCAGTCATAATCTCTCGCATAATATCCGCTAGAGATTTCACGCCAATTCGCACCTCATGAAGTCGACTCCCTCTGGGAATCGTGACTTTTGTGATGCCCGGATAATTTGAGCATTAAATTCTCAAGAAGGATGTGTATTTGCTGTGTCTCTCGTTTTGCAGTATCATGGCTAGGCACACAAAATGGCAGGTCTTCTAATCTGAAATGCTTCTGATCACTCAAGTATATCTGAAGATGAACGGTATCTAACAGCTGGTGAAAACAGAGTGTTATTTTAGTGCTCGGGTCAGCAAAATACATTTGCAACTGGATAATTTATTGAACAAAAGATGTTTTAGAAGGCTATATTGATGTTTTAATGTTTTCTAGAAACTCTTTTCTGCTGTTAAGGAGCCATTTCATGGACTTTTTATTATTATAGTTGCAATTTTGTTTTTCATGATTGTTTTCCAGCCTCTCTGTTCCCCTTTTTAAATAGGCTGTTTTTGCTGCTTTATCCTAAAGCCTTAGAGGCACAATATGTAAGATTTTTTTTTTTTTTTTTACAATATCCAAAACCTCTAGAGCAGTGTTATATATTTTGCTGACTTGTGTACTTACATTTATCCCAAATGTTTCGGTGATTGTTTAAATCCAGAGAAATAAGCAATTTTAACTAGTGACATGGACCGTGTCCATAGTGTCATTGTGTTGCCTGTCAATGACGTCATAACCCCTTGATTTGCAATTTTGTTTTGTAGAAAACATGGCAATACCAAAGATGCTTAAATATGTCATGCATTTTAATAGACCGGTGACGACCGCACAGAGTAGCATTGTAACAGGCCTTTCAAATGTATCTAGAATTTAAAAAACAGCTGCTTTTTTCTCCCACATACGCACAACTGGAAGGATCAGAAGCAGTCGACTGTGGCATAATAAAAGCTCAGCTGCTTTGGAGGTGTGTGTTGCGCGCGTTCAGCAGCCTTGTTTCACTTCGACAGCTTTCAGCCTCACCCTGCTTCATTCTACTACATTAATAAATCATCAGTTCATCCATGTCATATCATGGCGTCATCAAACTATGCCTTTGTGTTTTTGTTTATTTTTGAATATGCGCCCTCCAGCAGCGAAAATTACATATTGTGCCTTTAATGGAGGTCTTAACATGAAGAAATTAATAATCAAATATAAAATAATACTGCATTTTCTTCACTTATAAAATAAATTTTTTATAAATCCATGGTAAAGCTATAGCTCGTCTTTTTTTTTTTTTTTTTTTTCACTGGACAGCAGCAGGTAAATTACACGTGGTCACTTTAAAGGGTTAGTTCATACAAAAATGAAAATTCTGTAATGAATTAATCGCCCACATGTCGTTACAAACCCATAATTCCTTAGTTTATCTTCTGAACACAAATTAAGATATTTTTGATGGAATCCCATGGCTTTCTGATCCTGCATAGACAGCAATGGAACTATCACGTTCAAGGTACAGAAAGGTAATAATTACATAATTAAAATAGTACATGTGACATCAGTGTTTTAACCATAATTTTATTAAATCAAATGAAATCAAATTTATGCATTTAGCAGACGCTTTTATCCAAAGCAACTTACATTGCATTCAATGCATTCCCTGGGATGAGAATACTTTTATGAACCAAAAAAAAAAAAAAAAGGTTTTATTCAATAGTTCTTCTCTTCCATTTCTGTGTTTACATTGTGGAAATATATATATATATATATATATATATATATATATATTGTGTTTCATCTTATGTTGTTTTTTCTAGTTTATTATTTTAGTTTTGTTTTACCATGCAATAAGGCAGAAGATGTTGTTTTTGACCCCAAAGATGTTTTAGGGTGTCTTCACACTTGTCTCTTGGTTCGTTTGTTTCAGACCAAAAAGAAAAAAAAGGATCCTGTTTAATACAAGTTGAATACAACTAAAGTCGTCAGCTGGACTAACTAAGCTGGAAGTGCTCACTGTCGCGTGTACATATAATTTTATTTTTGCCACCTGCAAACTCACAAAGAGCTCATTAAAAGCACATTACCTCCTCGTTGCTTAACATTTGCCCGCTTCACATTTTGTTTTGGATACACCACTTCAGTAGTGTAGCCAGAAAAGAGACTCTGGGTGTGCATATTAAAATCTGGGTGTGCCACATTTATTGTCAGATTACTGTGCAAAATTATGGGATAGTATTTTTGTCGCACTGCTTCCGTCCAACCATACTCCTAGTGGTGATTTGCAGGTCATGTCAAAATGTGGTTAATTGTTAAATGTAATAATTTTCTTCCAAATACGATAATTTTGAGCTTCTGGTACGATACTTGGACATTTCCAATCTGGCAACACTGTCTGTTGATGTTGGGCCCGGGGAGGGAGAAACATCCTCATCAGGTGTAATGTTAGGCCTTGTGTCCGGCTGTCCATCAAGCCGAGGTTTTTTGCTTAAAAAAAAAGGAAAGGAGCTCTGCAACATATTGCTAGCTAGCAATGTGCAATCAAAAATGATCTGTTTATATCATAGACTGCTGGGGTCACAGTCAGCTGCTGTTTTCTGATTGGTTGGCAGTCCGAATGTCGGCAGATATATTTTAACAAAAATAATTTAAAATGTAGATGTACATTTTAACATTTTTAGCATTATTGCACCATATATTGGATTCTTATTTCTGTACCCCTGAGAGTATGATTTAGAATGTTCAGTGACGTCACAGAACTGCCAGATTCAAACCATAGACAGATTCAAACAGCTTTCGCGCGTTGGCTGGCACTGAGCCAGAGACGGACGCGCTCAGCGCTTGTCATATATCACAATTAATATGTAGTGTTTTCAACCACATAATGTTTATTTTAGGTTTCAGACATATAAATATACATAATCACTAGTAAAACAATACACTGGTAGTTTGTAAAATACACACTGATGTCTAGGGAAGCAGCAAAAACTATTTCATATGTAATTTGCAGACGTGTTTTATTCATATAGACACACATAGCAGAACAATAAAGTTTACTTTATTCTTCGTCCAGTTCAACAGCCACTTACTTTCATGTATTTCGGGAGAAACTGGAGAATTCAAGTGCTGTACGTTAAATCCGGCTGACAGGACTCTGAACTGCAGCGCTCATCTCGTTACAGATCAAGATAATTTATAAAGGTTTTTAAACGAAAAATCTGAATATCAGATAGTTGACATGGTAAGCAAGTTTGTGTATATATTTTAATAAAAAATGAAAAACTAAATAAAACGAATACCGATATACATCTGATGCGTCGCCAAGGGGTCAGTTAAAATATTTGTAACTTACGCGTGAAAGGGTTGATTAAAAAAAATATATATTTTTTTTTTTATAACAACAATTGCCCAAGTTTAGTAAAAAAAAAAATTATTGAGACTATAAAAAATAATTCTGACTCTATTTTTAGGTGTGCCAGCTGCCACTGTGGGTGGCACCGGCACACCCTGGCACACCCGTGGCTACGCCACTGCACCACTTGTTCTGCATTGTCAAATCATGTCACATAGCATTTCATCTTGTCATCAAATCCTGTTTTTGGTTGATTTAGAAGTATTTGGTCCATGTTGCGTTCATATTTCATTTGAAGTGCACAGCTGAAAAAGATGGGTCTCAGTCCGCTTGTTTGGTGAACACCAGGCTTCAGATTGTCACATTCACACTTAATCAAATGAACCGCACTAACAGAGCAGTCACAACAAACTTCATTTTAATCAAACCAAACATGATAAATGTAAACATACCCTTAATTGTCAGGAGAAACACAGCTGAAACAAATGCATTCATAAAGATAGATAAGTGTGCTCAGTCCTTAAAGCTGCGGTAGGTAACTTTTGACGCTCTAGCGGTTAAAGGGGGGGGGGGGGGGGGGTGAAATGCTCGTTTTCACTCAATATCCTGTTAATCTTGAGTACCTATAGATTAGTACTGCATCCTTCATAACTCCAAAAAGTCTTTAGTTTTATTATATTCATAAGAGAAAGATAGTCTGTACTGATTTTTCCCGGAAAAACACGACCGACTGGAGGCTTGACGTGTGGGCGGAGCTAAAGAATCACGAGCGCCAGTAGGCTTTTGCGTTGAGAGCGTTTGGAAGCTGACATTACCTTGAGGAAAAAACCATCATCCAAATCAAACCATGGCTAACAGTCAGATTCAGCCGTTTATTTATGATCCAGAATCAAATCCCGAGGCTGAAACTGAACGAGAGCAGCAGCAGCAACGACTTGCTCCAAGCGGGGCTCGAACCCGTGTCTCCGATGGGAGGCGGACGCACTAACAAGGAGGCAGAGATATTTGAAGCAGTTTTACTCACCGCCTGCGGTTCCAACACACGATCGTGACCCTTTTTCGTTGGGATTGCATCATCCTTAAGAAATAAACGATACGCAAATCCGTCGTCAAACTGGGCCTCGTTTGTAAAACAAGCATCTTCGAAATGCAGGGAACAAACACAAACACTTGCACAACTCCGTTGATGCTCTGTAAAAATAAACTCCGTCCACTGGTCCCTTAATGCTGTTTTTTTCTTTGGTAATCTGTGCAGGGTTGTCTTGCCCTGCAACCAAAAACACACTCCTTTTGTGACATTTCGCGACGCTCTCGCTCTGATCAGTGATTGTCTGTGCACAGCCTCTCAGTGCTCTGCTATACGGGAGCGCGCGCTCTTCCGGCAGACGTGCCCTCAGGACCCATATAAGGAAATTCCGCTCCATCTAACGTCACACAGAGCCATACTCAAAAAAGACTTTCTGAAACTTGTGACAAACTGGAAGGAGTATTTTTGGAACAGAAATACTCCTTCAAACGTACAACTTAATTTTTGAAACTTTGTCCATGTTTAGCATGGGAATCCAACTCTTTAACAGTGTAAAAAACTCAGTATGCATGAAATAGCATTTCACCCCCCCTTTAATAAACAGAACTGCTTGCGTCTTGCGGAAGAACATCGTAGCCGGAACTACTTCTCTCTGTTTATGTCTATGAAGAATCACAAAGGTACTGGGTTACTCTGCCGCGGTATCCCCGAAGCAATCTAAAATAGTCCGAATATAAACAGTTATTATAGGTGCACCCAAGCTAAAAACACGGTTTGGAAAATGGATTCATGGTGTACTCGCTTATTATATACATTTTTCTATATTTTGAACACAAACAAAGTTACGGACCGCAGTTCTGATTGGTTGTTTCTTACCGGGAGCGGATGACTTTCTGCAAATGGCAATAGGACCGCTGGGAGGAGCCAGAGGAGCTTGATTTTTTCACAGATTATCTGTCTCATATTCTACTGTCAGGACATAATGACAGGTTTAACAAATATGTAAAAAATATATTTTTACGAAAATTACCTACTGCAGCTTTCATGGAAACACACTGAATGCAAGTGTAAATTCAATTTGAATTCGTCATGGTTAAGTTAGGACATCACAGACATGAGTGACCACCAACAGTTGCATATCAATGCATTTTCAGTATTCAGTGACTTGGTGGGGATGCATTTCTTATACAGTACAAAGATTTTAGCCAATCAGAACAGACATCATTTACACATAAAGGTCTTGAATATTTGCCATTCCAACTTGTATGTAGAGCTGTAGTCTCGCTCTCTCTTTTTGACACATTCTGGCCTCTTTACGTAATTTCTAGCCCTTAACAAGTTTTCAGAAAATATTCTCTTCATTTACCCTGCAGGATGGCCCGTTGCATCTATATGGACATATGATGGAGCCCTATGTGTGTGTGCATTGGCCTGTGCCTTTGAATTACTCCTCAGGTCATAGATGTATGCATACACACACACACACACACACACACACACACTCACACACACATAAATAAAGCCATGTGCAAACATCAGCATCACTTTCACAGTGTCACAAAAATAAAGCTGTTAAATTTGATGCATTATTTAATCGTGTTGTAAGCAAAAGGTATTAGTGTTATTTTAATGTGCTGTAAGTGTGGTGTATGACAGTTTATAGCTGCTAATTCGTTGCTTTTAGTCCCCCAAAACTGGCCTTTGGCACAATACAGCAGACTCAGGACAATGGATGCGTGTGTATGTTTGAGCGTGCTGTGCCATCCTGGTCTGTGGCTTCCATACAAGCCACGACACGCTCATTTGGCACGGATCAGTTGTTGCATTGCAGGAGAGCCAACTCGGACCAGATGGCCCCTGTGCGAGCGTACGCCAGGCAAAATATCACAGGGTACAACACCAGGCACACTTAACACATAATACAAATATATCCGCAGACCTGCACATATTTATATACACCTGTCTGTAGCCTGAGAGATTTGTGTCTGCTTTCTGATTCCTTTTTATAAGCAAAAGGATGGAAGCATGCATTGTGATTGGAATGGCCCTCAGGGCATGAAAACTTGTTAAGTGACCTCAGGGAATCCAGTAGGATTAGCAGAGCTCAACACAAGATAACAGAATTGAATAGAATGGAGATTAGTAGTGTTACTGCTGACACTGTTGACTGAATGGCAGCTTGATAACTTTCTGTTCTTTATTTATCTTTTCAGTCTGTGGAAGATGTATGAATAAACAAACCATGACATTTTTACAGTGCTTGTGAGGCAGGAATTTAGTGAAATTTATCTAATTCTACTTCAGAAATAGTTTTTAAGTAATTGCTTTGTTTTCTCAGGTGGCTATGTATTTTTGGTGTTCATAAACTTTAGATAGTTTTAAGTTTTTCTCTGCCCTGCGTTGTTAAGGCTCATTGACACCAAATGGATAATTGTAACAATAACGATAAAAATTGTGTTTTAAAAATGGTTCTAAATTTAAAATAATACCACAATCCATGCCATATCTATAAAAATATTGACACAGAGGAATCATATAGTTGGAATTTCTTTCAAAGAAATTTTTCCAGCTGATGAACGATAAAATTATTGACCAATTAGTATCCGAGCATTTAAAGTGTCAGATTATAAAATCGAATGCTGTCATGTGTTGGTGGGATGCTAATATAGTTAGTGTTGTAGTTATCTTTATAGTTATCATTTTAGGCCTGAACAGGGCTTTAGAGTGCTTGTTCAAATCTAACCAACTGTGAAGATGTAATTATACTCTGCATACTAGATTGCAAATGGTCATCTTTCAGGCATATATTTGCTTGTTATATTATGATTGATGGTGATTTTTTTCATCAAGGCTAGTCTGTTTTCTGCAGAATTTGACAGAAAGCTGCTCAGATTATTACATATTTCAGCTAGTTTGATCATGTTTTAGCCAGCAATATCAATATGGTACTCTATGCCACATTTAATGTTTTTTTTTTCACGTTTTAATTGATTTTTACTCTAAGTAAAGAGCAAAGAAAGTCTGCAGATTCTGTCTAGACCTGCTTATCTCTGTCAGTCTCATTCTATGCATTTTTCCTTTCCATCGATACATTTTCTAACTCTCATTTTGCTTTAGACTGTTGTTTTACTGCCTTGCAAACACTTGTTTGTAATTTAGTTACATTATAATAATTAGGTTATATGTTTTTTTTATTATTAATGTTAGAATACTGTACTTTCTTCTGTCCCAGCTCAGTATGCAGAGATAAGTTATTCATTTGTAGGATGATTTCACAAGAACTACTAATCAGTTAAGCATTAAATATGAGGTGCTACCAAATCTGGAATTAATATGTCAAGTGTGGCTGACATGGATCCATTTGCAAAGTTTAATTAAATGTAATCATAATCAAAATTTATACAAGCGTATAGTTCTAATAACAAATCCATTAAATAGTGCAACGGATTAGATGTATTAATCAACATAATGAACAGATGACTGTTAAAGGCCAAAAGATGGAAATGCATAAACCCTTGTAATGAGTGATCAGAATTTTAGTGACACTAACAAGATGTTGTATTTGACAGGTGGGCGATTGCATAATGAGAACGAGGTGTGAGCGGAAACCATGGAAACCTCTCAATATGACAGTGACAGATTGGGTGTAATAATACAAAAATATAGTATTTACATACTTTTGGACATCGTTTTGTATTCTAACACTCAAGTTTGGTGTCTTGCGATTATTTCAGCCAATTAACCTACAGATTCCTCTCGGTCTCTGCCAAAATGGTTTTTCATTTTCCATTTTTGTGCTGCACTCTTTTTACTTGTAGAGACAATTTCCCTCTGCCCCAGTGTCTGTCTCTCTCTCTGTCATTCTCTTTCTGCTGAGAGGCTGCTTGTTTGTTGACACATTGATTGAATTGGTAACGACTTGGCAGAGCGGGTTGAGATGATGTTTCGGGCACTGCACTGGCCCTGCACCTGTGTGGCTGCTCTGTCAGTGCCACTCATGGCCTGTTGGGTGTGTGTGTGTGTGAGTGAGTGTGTGTTTGTGTTAGTTCCAGGGTCCAAAATTAGCTGTTTGCCAGAACTGCCAATGTTAAGATAATGGGGAATTTGTTCAGAATTAGTTTGTACACTGCTTTCTATTTGTATTTTAAAATTTAATTCATTTATTTTGATCAATGTAATGCATCCTTCTGATGCAAGTGTTAATTTCTTTCAGAAATAAAATATAAATTATTAAAAATACCCTTTCATCCACTAAATAAATGAATTAATTAATTTTTAATTGAGCTAGATTTTGCTTTATTTCACACATTGCATCAGAGTTGTATATAATCATACTTAAAAATCTGTTTAAACCATTAAATGTTGAAGATCATTATAATATTACTTACCAAAGCCAGTTTAACTCACATTAGTGATTGGTTAGTGTTCATTTTTAAACCTGATTATCTGCCATGTGGAAGAACTTGTGTGTGTGCCTGCGTTTTTATACTTTACCAATACATTAATTTATTATCTAGTCTAAATAGCATGATTTATTACAGCAAACATGGGATCTGTAAAACAACAGGGAATCTATTAGAGGCAGCATTGGCTTATTGTATCTTCATGTTGCATCACTGTTGCAGCTGGGAAGTCATGCTAACACATTTCAGCAAGCTTCAGTTAGCTCTGTTAAATGTTTTCCTATTGAAGAAGAATGCAAGGTGGGTTAGTGCTAAGACGGCTTCTGATCCTCCGAGATCCTGGTTTATCCTCACAATGATTCTGTAAGATCCATAGCAGCCATGCTTTGCCCCGTTATCCCCACAGAACAACAAATACACACACAAACACAGAGAAATGTTGTTGTGATGATGCCTTTAGCTGGATATCAAGGGCTGTGCTTTTTGTATAAGACGCAGAGAAATACACATACATCAGTGTGACCGTAATTGTGCTAGTCATCAAACAACAACATGAATCCTGGCGTTCTTGGCCTTATTGTGCACTCTTCATCTATACATATTATTTTAAAGAAAAAATGGTTGTCTTGGAAATTCTTATTCTCTTTTTAATTCTAAATGTACTGGTATATAACACCTACTTTACTGATAGATAACATTTAGACCCCCCCCCCCCCTTATTGAAAAGGGTCCTGCTGATACCTTAGTGTTCTTTTTAGTTTTCGTTTATTTTTTCCTTTTAAAATTTGTCTAGATTTCATTTTCTTGGTTCCATTCTTTTCTTTTCATTTTCTTTTAAGTAACATTTTAGCTGTCAAAAAAATGTTTTGCCCCTATTATAGGTTTTTGAAAATGACCTTCAGTGTGTAACATTCAGCAGTGAATGAAAGCATTCTGCAAAGTTTTAAATCTGAAGGTGCACCGTATATAAAGTTATTGTCTCTCAAAAGAAAGAGATGACTTTGAATGTGTTCATGGTCTCATATAGCAACTTTTGGTTACACCCCACTTTAAACATTCACAGAGATCTTTTATGGGTTAATATTCACAGAAGCTAGCCAGTATCTAGATTTGATTAATTGTACAGTCTTTATTCATCTAAAATTGACCAAATTCCAATTCTGCAATATGCTATTAATTCTGGATTTTGAAATTCTGTTATGAAATGTTTTCTGCCTTACGGAACTCATAGGGCCCTATGCTGTCTCACGTCATCGTCGTCTGTAGAGTCAAGCGGCTGTTTTTTCTACATAACCTCATATACAGTTATATGTCTATATATCCACCTCTCCAGCCACTGTGGCGACTCAATTATTGTGAGCATTTCTGGCCTGCTGTCAGAAGTGCTGTGCTTTTGTGGGCTGGGTGGAGTAACAGCCTGTCTAAAAGGTTGTTTATGGGGCAGCACAGCTTCACAAAATGTGATTCAGTGAGGCCGACTGAAAGGCAGAAAGCAATGAAGTAAATATACACTGGAGATAACGGAAAAATAACATTGTACAGTGAAAAATAGATGTTGAGATGTTTCACCATGAAATCAAGTCTTGAATTTAATCGCTGCAAAACCAGGGTTACTTGAAGCCAAGGAGCTCAAGCTGAGCGATTGTGTCTGCTCAAGCCTTGCTGCCTACTGCAAATTTGTGAATGCGCTTTTGGCTAGAAAGATCCCCACCTCCCCTTTGTGATTAAAGAGCTTGATTCTGCAAGGCAGGCCGATAAAATATTGATAGGGAGGTTCAGCCTAGCTCGTCCCTAAATCGTTAACTTTTAACGAGATTATCACAGCTTTCGATATGAGATCCTTGATCAAGTCACCCAGTTTCTCCCAAATGGAGGCGGGATATGTCACTTTGGATTACTGTCTTCCCTTTAGTTCTTTG
Organism: Carassius gibelio; assembly: GCF_023724105.1. Taxonomy (NCBI): domain Eukaryota; kingdom Metazoa; phylum Chordata; class Actinopteri; order Cypriniformes; family Cyprinidae; genus Carassius; species Carassius gibelio. The sequence continues at coordinate 10,294,387 of NC_068406.1, forward strand.
TGCTGAGTTAATCTGGGAATTAGTTGGCGCTGGTTTGGAAGTAAGGAGTACAGGAATTTTAGAAATCCCAGTCTGAGTATTCTAATTAAAAGCTGGGTGCATGCTGAATTATGTTTATTTTATTTCCCATGTTCATCACGACTGTTGCTTGTCTGATTGTAGAATATAATCTGGTGAGATCTTGAGGAAAAGCCTAGGTTTGACAGGGCAACATCTAATTAACATGATATTAATGTTGCATAATGTTCCATTTGTCCATAAGATATGCACATTTTTTAAAGAAATGAATAGTTTTATTCATTCCATCACAGGAATGAATTACATTTTTAAGTCAATTAAAATAGAAAACTGTTTTTAGTGTATTTTAGAATTTTTGTGCTTAACAATGAATAGCCAATCGGTGAATAGTACTTACACATTTAGTTTGTACTTTTTATTTGTATTTATTTAATCAATGTGAGTAACAAATCATTTAAATTAATTTATTTATCAATTTATTAACATTTAATGTATTATGAACAAACATGAATTAACAGTGGACGGTAGTATATTTTTTAAATGAATAATGACCTTATTGTACGGTGTAACCACATTGTTTGACAAATTGTCTTACATGGCAAAAGTCACCCTCTGTACACCTGGCTTTAGTTAAGAGCCAAGATGACACAGGAATTATTCAGATTCCCTTTTTTTTTGAGTACTGTTAGCATGTTATGATAAACCAGCAAACATGGCTCCGAGGCATTCCTGTGAGTTCTGAATCCGTGAATGTTGGCAGAGGTCAAAAACCATTTGTCTTCAGACTAGATTGCTGTTGTGCTATGCAGACAGCTCTATTCATCAGACTAATGCTCCTGAGGGGGTTGATGCCTGTCTCAGACTGGATATGTTTTACACAGATGAATCAGACCCAGCATTTCCTGCTTCCTGTGTGCAGTAGCGCTGATTGGCTGGGCAGCATTGATTTGATTGATTGGTCTCCCCTCACAGGTGCTGGAACAGACGTGACTCATTGGAGGGGACACAGTTTCATAATTAAATGACGAAATTGTTCCTCTTTTATAGCCTTAATCATCAAGGCCAGGCCACTTTAGTCTTTTAATGTCACCTAATGATGGAGACTTCACAATCTAGCCAAGTTAATTTCTCTGTTTTGGATCTAGACTCCTAGATTCCTTTACACTGTGACTGAGCCACAAACGTGTGAAATTTAAGGACTAACATAACCTTTATTTATTTTTTCATTCTTATTATTCTACTGGGAATATTGTTGAGTTCACTATTAGTTAAATTTTGTAACCATTGTCTTTTTTTAGGAGTAATCAAAGATTAGATGTTCCCACTTTATATTAGGTGTCTTTAACTACTACGTACTTATTTCAGAAAATGTAACCATTATCTACAATGTACTAATGTTAATTTTGAATAAAGGGGTCATATGACATTGCTAAAAATAGCATTATTTTGTGTTTTTTTTTTTTTTGTAATGCAATGTGTTTATGCAGTTTAAGGTAAAAAAAAAAAAAAAAGTATTCTTTTACACATAATGTACATTCTTGTTGCCCGACTATGTCCCGCCTTTCGTGGATTTTTACAAGGCTCATCGTTCTGAAAAATGAGGTGTGCTCTGATTGGCCAGCTATCCAGTTCATTGTGATTGGCTGAATGCCTCAAGTGTGTCATGGAAATGTTAACAGTGAGAAAAAAAGTTACGCTTCTTTATTTTCATGAACATTTGGGTGGCGTTATGCAAATTTTCCCAAATCGTGGTGTAGACATGTGTGGGCGTGTTAGAACGAGGTGTTTTAGGAAGGTGTGGTTGACTCTTAACTTTTATAAAGAATATCTCTTTGGATTTGAGACTTTAGTCTTTGCATCTTTACAGATCTTCTTTATGCACCAAGAGCTTGTAAAACTCCAAAGAAAAAGGACAAATTTTAATTGCATCATATGACAACTTTAAGAACAACAGTTTTCTGCCAGATTAAAAGCTAGTTTGACAGACTTACATAACAGACAAATATTCATATTGTAATTTTACAGTTGGACTATTAAATTATCATAATTACATTATTTTTCTTAAATACTTTTTTTTACAGTAAAATATTTTAGTAATTTTAGTAATTTCTTATTGTTTAATATGTATGTATTAAAAACAATAAGTATTGTCATTAATAGTAATAGTAATAATAATGATAATTAGCAGCAAACCTGGAGGATTTTTAAAAATCACTTCAAATCTCACTTCAAATCACAATCCAATTTATCCTTGTATACTTTAATTCGTTAATGCATTCAGTTTGTTATGGCATCATTGTATAATTTTTTTTGTTTGTTGTTGTTGTTGTGAAATTGCTGGCGAGCAAAGTGTGAGCCAGCCACAGAGGCAGAGGAGCCTGCTTCAAGGTGGCTCTGGATCGGGAGAGGAGAGCCATGGGGCAGGGTAGTGCTACCTGGACACAAGTCAGGACTTGATCAACCCCGGCTGGGTCGACTGGGTGAGGGTGTCTGATTGTTGATAGACCCGAAACACCGGATGACCCCAGGAAACACCACTGACGATGTGTACAGAAGCATCACTAGGTGATGCATGTTAAAAAAAGTTACACAAAAAGTTGTCTGGGTTCTTGAGGTCTTAGCATAGCATGTGAATCTTAGCTATCTGTCTTGGATTCGGCCACTTATTTTTTACTTTTAGTTACTTTTTTTGTCACTTTGTGCACAAAAAGTCTGTTTTCACTAAGAAAAGAAATGTAAAGACAGCGACTGTTTGCAATAGATGCAAATATATCATATTTTCTTAGTGATAGATGCTATTTACAGTGCAAATAAGTGCAAATGACAATATATTATATTTACATTGTTAAAATAGCAGGATTTGCCATTTATATCTACTCAATGCAAACAGTGGCAGTTATCTGCACCTCAGAATTGTAATACATTATAAAACAGTACACAACAATAACATACTGGGTGTAAATTATAATTTTAATTCAGATTACTAAATGGATGCCACCTCATTGGGAAATAACCCTACCTGATTTATTTTCAACTTATTGATTATTTTCTTAATTTGTATAGAAAATAAATGCCTTTCCGATGTAATATGAGATTTGAAAATGCAAGAAAATAGTTCGGCAAAATGCGGGTTTGGAACCCAAAAGACTGCGATACGTACTTTACCTACGCCACTGGAGCTGACATTTGACAGCCGTCTTTTGTAGTGTTGACTAGCCCAATCACACGTTGGTGGGCGGAGTTAGTGAAAATAGCCTCTGCCAACAAGGCTAGTTTAAATAGACACTCGGAAATGTAAATGTACTAGTGGGTCAATTCCATAAGGGAAGACTAGTTGGTCTCTGTAAATCTGAGTTATTCAGAGTTTGACCAGAATGTGTCTGGATATACACTGAATGTAAATTTGTAGATAAAAAAGACCATTCAAAAGTCTTATAGCTATACTTGAGTAGATAGTATAGTATACAGTTGATAGTATACACTTCTCTTGAATGGCATTGTTTGGTGTGCAATTAAGATCTGTCTTCACTTGAATTAGCGGTCTGGTCAGACCCATTAAATAGTAGTGGGTGTCAGAGACACACATAGACATAGTGCTGTGTTTACTGATGCTCTTCTGACTCACAATGACTTCCTGCAGGCATTTAGTCTTTCTGACTTGATTGGCTGATGTTAATCACCTCGAATGTGATTGGCCATTTCAAATAGCTCCCGGTCACATTGACTGCTGTCTCCCGGCCAGGCCTGCATATCTCCTCATCAGGCCTGAAGAGCAGTGAAAGAAGAAATGAGAGATGGATGCTGAGACACGATGAGATGATAGTGAAGGATGAAGAAATGAGAGGAGAGGAGAATGGGTGTGCCAAGTGAGGAAACAGATATCTGTAGAAATCTAGACTCATGACTGTGCACTCTCAAGGTTTGTCCAGAATAGTCCTGGACCTGCATCTCTTAAACTGGAGGGAAAGAAAAAAATTGGTGCAATTAAACATAAACTGATTGACTGATTTTACATAAAACATTAATGTTCTTGTTACTAGAGGGTTGCAATCATTCTTGCAGACCAATTTGAGTGCTTAAATGAACTTGTGACATTTAATTTGATAACTTCATTCCATCTGCCACAGTCAGGCCCGGGATTTTGTAGGTCAGCCTTGCAGTAGTGAATATATTGCTGTTGTTGCTATCTATGACTGATAGTAGCAGCAGTCATTCAGTATTAAAACATACCACATTGTCTTCCATTTCACCTGACATATGAAATTAAATTAGTTGAAGAACAATTTCAGATAAAATAGATGTTTCTTTGCACTTCTTTGATTCTCACTATAGTATTTGTGGTGGAAATTAAAGTTACTATGGTGTATTTTTGATAAAGAAGTGCACTATAAAGTCATTTGTATCTCACAGCAAGACCAAAAATCCAGTGGATCAGTCTTTTGCCTGCTATGCTTTAACAAAAGCAGTTAAATTGACAGAGAAAAATAGTTACTATGAGAGTAATCCTCGCCTTAGGCGCTTTAGCTTTATACACACAGGCCCTAATCTTACACTTTTCACATCAGTCCCTGTTCTCAGTGGGACATCGAAGGAGATTTCCCACTGTCTTTTTGGCCAGGGAACATATGGAAGCAGTCATTAACGCTTTGCCAAAGCATGTTGTATATGTGTCAACAAAGATGTTGACATGTTTCCAACATGTTAGATTTTCCTCAAATTCGACCATTACAGTAGTTGACATATAAGTGAAAACTGACCATAGAAAACAATTCTGTTGTGGCAATGCTGAGTAATGCAACCAACATATGGGATATGTGCATTTATGCATTTGGCAGATGCTTTTATCCAAAATAGCTTGAATTGCATTTTGCAAATGAAATAAAATATAAATACATATAAAATAAACAATTATTATGTTTAATAGTATAACATTCATTGGAGTGACGTCCTGTAGTGATGGTGTAGCGGTACATTTTTTGGGATGTAATCTAAATGTTTTTATTTTGCTACCCACAGGTGGTTATAGCAAATGTGCTGTAATTTGCGTCAGATATAAGCATCTGCTAAATGACAAATAGCCCAATGAAAATAAGCTAAGCACCCAGCGTCAGTGCCTGGATATTAGATATTTTCTCTGGCTGTCTGGAGTAAAATATGTTTGGGTTGAGAGTCGAAATGCTCCAAGGTGTAGTCAAGAGATCTGGGCTTCCACTCAGGTAATCAGAGAGCATTATGGGCCGTAGGAAGCTGCTATTCAGGGGAACAGTTTTCACACTGCACTTTCTTCATTACAGATAACATTTGATATGGTCTGCGGTGTGTTTGTTGTTATTGCCATTACACCTTGTCTGTCACCGAGCATCTGTGTGATTTCATTTTGAAAGGAGTGATTCACAGCGACACAAGCCGTAAATAAAGAGTGCAAATACATGACCCTGCCCTGCTCGGCCCTGAGAGGGACTAACAGTCCGTGCCCGCACCAGCTTAATCGCTGATGACAGCCTGTTATCCTGCAGCGACACGCGGGTGCTATTCAGGCCCGCTTGTGTGTGTGTGATAGGGCTTCCTTGTTATTTTAAAGTAGAGGTGGGCAGAACAAACACATATCACAGTATAGGTAATTCTACTCTAACATTCAAACGTTGATAGAGTACTTAGTACTTTTCCTTGTTTTTTTTTAATGATTGAAGGAGGAAGGATGTGACACTGAAATTTTTTTAATTCTTAATTTAAGGAATTAATTACATTTTAAAACATTTAAATAGAGCATGGTTATTTTAAATTGTTATTATACTTCAAAATTGTTTTTATTTTTACTGTATTTTTCATAGATGCTTTTTTGAACCGTAGTGTATATCACGGTAACTACAGATCACAAGGATGTTTTTGGCTAGAAATAAATGATGCTTATCAGTATATAAAATGTTTAATTGTTATATTTATTTTAATAATGTTAATGTATTAAATTTGTTGTGTATTTGCACAACATATTCACATTACTTCATGTTTCTAAGCCTTTCTCGTTTGTAAAAACAGTAAATCAGTTCTGGCCACTCGAATACTGTTTATCTACCAGTAAATGATACATGGTATAGCAGAACTTGATTAACACATTTCTGTGTTTGTGCTTTGACAACCTTAAAGCTGCAGTAGGTAACTTTTGTAAATATATATTTTTTACATATTTGTTAAACCTGTCATTATGTCCTGACAGTAGAATATGAGACAGATAATCTGTGAAAAAAAATCAAGCTCCTCTGGCTCCTCCCAGTGGTCCTATTGCCATTTGCAGTTACGGACCACTCCCGGTAAGAAACAACCAATCAGAACTGCGGTCGGTAACTTTGTTATGTGTTCAGAAAAATGTATATAATAAGCGAGTACACCATGAATCCATTTTCCAAACCGTGTTTTTAGCTTGTCCTGAATCACTAGGGTGCACCTATAATAAGTGTTTATATTCGGACTATTTTAGATTGGTTCGGGGGTACCGCGGCGGAGTAACACAGTACCTTTGTGATTCTTCATAGACATAAACAGAGAGAAGTAGTTCCGGCTACGATGTTCTTCCGCAAGACGCAAGCAGTTCTGTTCATTAACCGCTAGAGCGTCAAAAGTTCCCTACCGCAGCTTTAAGTCAAATCTTTCCTTATTCAGTAAAACTGCACAAATATTCATGTCATTTTTCCTTGTACGTACATGTGGTGCTGGTCACATCAGCAGAAAAGGAATGTTTCAGAGGCAGAAAAAGTTACTGGATTTTGAATAAGAATAACAATTTCTTTTTAAAATAATGTAAAGCATTGTACAAAATAAGACGAGAGACATTATTAAAGGAATAGTTAACCTAAAATGAGTTTGTTGCTTAATCAAAACAGATTTGGAGAAATGTAGTATTACGTCACTTACGGATCCTCTACAGTGAATGGGTGCCGTCAACTGTCTGGACTTCATTGTGTTACGGCACCCATTCATTGCAGAGGATCTATTGTAATGCTTAATCTCTCCAAATCTGTTCCTGAACATCTTAGATGGCCTGAGGGTGATTGAATTTTCAGTTAATTTAAATTTTGGACTGAACTATTCCTTTGATATTGTCACGTTGTCTTGCTTCTAATATCCAGACAGTTTCTCTCTTTCACAGTTTTGACTGGCCAGAAAAGTTAGAGAATAATTTGAATAATATGGCAATTGTAATGTAGTGCAAAACATAAATCAGGGAGCATGCACTGCTTAAAGTGATAGTTCACCTCAAAATGGCATATCTGTCATCATTTATTTCTCCCTCATATTTCTCCAACCTGTATGACTTTCTTTCTTCACTGAAACACAAAAGGAGATGTTAGACAGTATATTAGGGACTGAGAGCCTCAGTCGCCATTTACTTTTATTGCATTTCCCCCCACACAATGAAAGTGAATGATGATTGAGCCAGTCATTCTCTCTAACATCATCTTTTGGGCTTCGCAGAAGAAAGTGATGTTGACATCAGTAAGTAAATTGACAGAATTTTCATTTATGAGTGAACTATTCCTTTAATGCAAAAATCAAATATTTATTATATTAGATATATAATTGGGAGAAAAACTAAAGCAGACAAAATCTCTTCAAGGTCCTAACTGACTGCTCTCTCTGAAGTCCCTGCTTTCTATTCTTTTGCGTTGTGTAATATCACTGCTTATCTAAGGCTAATATACAGCAAAATCAATTATACCCACATGATCCAGAATCTTTCTTTGCCTCAGGTGCTGCAGGAGCTTCAGTTGAGACTCTCCACATGCAGTAAGCAAATAATTCAGTTCTCACAGGTTTCTGCTGCAGTGAATGAATCCCAGTGCTCTTAATGGATAGTGAGGCGGTACAGGAGCAAACTACTGTAACATATGCATTGCAGTGCTTTCGCTCAGGTGGATGCACAGTGCACACGCAGATGGCTTTCTCTTTCTCTCTTTCCCACTTTTCTTTTCTCTGATGGAGTCTGAATGGGGGATCTTTGAGTGCCTTTATGCTGCATGATCTTTCATTTCCTACTCTCGGTAATCCGGTGCAGGCTCAGACTCAGGGCAGCAGGCCCGGAGGATCTGTGTTGGTGTGTGTGTGTGTGTGTGTGCAGTGCCACGTGGCCCATTGAAGGAGTCCCACAGGATTAACCCACATATCTCTTAGCTTGCCCTGCAAAACCATCCTGACACAGACACATGCACACACATTCGCACATAATCACACAGCAGAGCATGACAGATGAATGCACATGCATGTGAGAAACGTTCATAAATCAGTGCATAGGCTGATGGGAGTCCAGCAGTAAGGGTCAGGTATGTGACGTGTAGGGATGGTGAGTGGGTGTGTCTTGGCTGTTAATGAGCACTGACATTTCCTGTTTCAGCGTGAGTACCTGTGCCCAGTGGGCTGTCAGCAGGGATGGAAGCGTCCTGTAGAGAGATGCGAGCATACGCATGTGGCTGTTTATGTCAACAGGCGAATGGGAATTCTGGCAGAGTGGAGCGAGTGTGTGGACGGCGAGTATGAGCATGTGGTTGCACCTGTGCCCCAACGTGGAGTTGATTAAATGTGTAGTTGTTTGTGCTCTCTCTGGTGCCCTCCTCAGGGGAAACAAGGGAACCACAGCTGGCAGAGGATGGATTTCCTTCTGTAATATATTACTATACTTCCCGGATTGAAGACGGTTTTATGCTTCCATAGAAATAGATTCCCTTCTTCTCCCCCCAAAATGAGTAAAAAAACAAAAAGTATTCTTATTTTATCCTATTAATACTTTATATATAAATATCAAGTTGCTGTTTATATATATATAGACATCCAAATGTTCTTAAAGACCACTGTCATAGCATAATATTCACATTGTAACGCACGGCAGGAGATGTAAAAGGTCACATGGTTCCATCATGTACCACTATTGTTCCCATGAATGTCCATGCAAACACACAAACTCTGTCATGTAACCGCAGCTCATGCTGATCTGCAGGTGTCTGGTCAGAGGGTGAGTCAGCAAAACTCGCTGTGTGGATCAATCCAGAGAACCCTTTTTTTTCCTGTAATCTGTGGAGAGGCGTCTCTGATTGTTCTTTTAATGAACGCACAGCTCTGTATTCCAGAGAGGAATTCTAATTGGCCCCTATCATCAAAAGTCATAATACACGCATTTAAAAAGAACAGACTTTTTGTTGTTTCACACAAACTACATGTTCAGCTTCATTTTATTTTATTAAAACAATCATTCAAAAGTTTGTGGGTTAGGTTTGTACTGTTTTTGAAAGAAGTCTCTTTTATTTGATCAAAAATACAGTAAAAACTGAAATATTGTGCAATATCATTACTATTTAAAATAACTGTTTTCTGTTATTTATTCCTTTGATGCAAAGCTGAATTTTCTGCATCATTACTCCAGTCTTCAGAGTCACATGATGCTCAAGAAACATTTCTAATTATTATTAACAGTTGTGCTGCTTAATATTTATGTGGAAAGCATGATACTTTTTTTTCCAGAATTCTTTAATGAACAGAAAATAAAAAAAAATAACAGCAATTATTGTAGCATCATAAATGTTTTGACATTTATAATGATCAGGTTAATGCATCCTTACTGAATACTAAGGCTGAGTACTAATTTCTTACTAAAAATCCCACTGATCACTGGGGCATTGCTAGGGTGTTCTGGGTGGTTTCCTACAGGCCCTCGAAGTTTGTAAGTTGTAGATATGGCTCACATCTCCTGATTTTTATTACCAGGCAAAAAAGTCAAACTGATTAGAAAAATAATAGCATGCCTCTCCTCAGCAACTGTCCACAAACTATGTGTGATGAGTTACGCACTTAGTTTAAAACTTTGGGCTTATAGTTTAGTCAAAATGCTTATGAGCAATAGTAGTGTCCACTAATTTCATATATATTTATTTTGATTTTCTTGAAAAAGTCTGGCATGTTTCAATAGTTGTCTAATCAGATTTTTGTAGAAGTGTAATCTTATTTGACGGTACTAAAGATATCCCTGATACTATATCAAATTATGTTTAAGACTCTGGAGCCTTTGCATAATTTTGAGGATTCTGGACATAATCACTGTCTGTATTTCTGATACAGAAAGCATTGCAGCCATCATGAGATTATGTTTTATTCACAGAAATGAGCTAATTTAATGTGTAGACTGTAGATGGCTCTGTTTGTCTGGAATAAATGTAGCATTTTGATTGAAAAGCTCAGACATGAACGTTATACCTCTGTGGTTGTAATATTTTAATGTCAAACCTCAAAATTGTAATGTCACAGTCTCTAACTTTAATTCATATGTAAATGTAATGTATGCCTTTCTGTACACTTAACCAAAAAATAAACACTATAATTATTCTTTATTAAGCACACACTTCTTATCCTTATTGACTTCTTGTGTTTTTTTTTTTTTTTTTCATAGACCATTCCTCTTAGAGCAAGAGCATAGTGATTATAGCTCATAAATCATCCCTTCTGGGGCTTGAACCTATAACCTTCGAGCTACCAGCCTACATGAGTTTACACTAATCCATGCCACCCCAATGTCCTGCAATAACTATAGTCTGACCAGCACAGTCCCTTAACATGATGACAACATTTACTGATGCATTACTAGTTGAAACTAGTTGCATTTGGAATAATTCTCTATTGAAATGTTTTACATTCTATTTATTTGAAGAAAAAAAACTTAGTTTTCTAGTCTGTCCTGTATTGTAAGCACTCTCGTTATTGCCTTCATAAGATGAATATTGTGTCCTTATTTATAAAGTTGCTTTGGATAAGTGTCTATAGACTGAACAAATGTAAATCTATTTCATCTAAAACTTTCCCTAAATGCAGTTATTCTCAGATCAGTGGCTACAAAAACAGAATTTTGCCAATCCAGCTCTCTTCCCTGCTTGGCCAAGTGCATTGATTTGTGATATGCACTTTTTATTGCCTGATTTGACATTGAATGTGGTTGTAGAAAATTGAAAAAATAAGGTAGGCTATAAAAAAAAATAGAATCCATTTCACATGGCAAGACAAATGCAACTCTTTTCAGTCAGTTGTGCAGACTACACTTACGAAGTATGTAAAAATGCCTCAGTTCTTGCTTTCAAAATTCTAAAAGCAAATCCTTCACAGCCTTACACTGACATGTTTTTTTGCAGCAAGCAGCCTGGTAGAGGAAAAGTGTGAGTTCCCCATCGAGGGAGAGACGATGCGTCGATAACGCTTTGGGAACGCATTCTGCGTGAGTGCGTCTGAAGCATCCATGTCAACTAGTCCAATGGCGAGAGTGAGCGTCAGGAGTGACGTCACGACCAGGAATTGATAAAAACCCCAACCGGCGCAACCGGTGTTAGCTTTCTGTGCCTCAGCAAGCGATCTGTGTCAAACCTGTCTGTCATATTTACTGTTGTCTTGTGCAAAGTTTATATACTATGGCTAAGCAACTATTCAAACCGTGTGCTTCTCCCTGCCCGCGTTATTTAACGGGTGGGGATACACACGAGCTTTGTGTAGTTTGTTTGGGAGTGGAGCATGCGTTATCAGCCTTCGAGAAGACTGATTGCCCGCATTGTGAGAAGCTTTCGCTTCGCATGCTCCGCTCCCGCTTGTCAACGGGGCTCTTTCTCCTCCCTTACCTGGGAGATCCATAGATCAAACTCCGGTGTCGGAAGCCCGCCCCGCGGCTTCTTCCGCCCGGGGGGAGAGCCCATTGCTTCGTTGCTCTAGCTCCGAGGAGTTAGATGTAACGGGCAGTGAAGGTGACACAATCAGGGGGGAAGAGGATTCGCCATCTCTTTCCCCAGCATATGAGGAGTTGGTTGATGTATTAACACGAGCTGTAAATAAATTACATATATCTTGGCCATCTGATAAACAGAGCGCTCGTCCTAAAAGCAAATTAGACGAGCGTTTTCTGTCTTCTAAAACATCGCCTACATCACAGGGTCTCCCTTTTTTCCCTGATCTTCACAGTGAGCTGTCTAGATCGTGGAATAAGCCATATTCATCACGTCTTTTCAGCCCTCAAGTGCGCATTTATTCTGATATAAGAGGGCTGAAAGAAAATGGTTATGAAGCGATGCCCCGGGCGGAGCAGACGCTCGCGAGCTATCTTTCCCCTGGTTCAGCGTCATCTATTAAGAACCCGACTTTGCCCACGAAGCCTTTAAAGATCACATCTAATTTAGTGGGTAAAGCTTACACAGCAGCAGGTCAGGCTGGAGCTTGCCTTCACTCGATGGCTTTGCTTCAGGCTTATCAGGCTGAGCTGCTGGGGGAGTTAGATAACAGTGAGGGAGTCAGCCGTGACGAAATTCGCGAACTTCGTCGGGCTACGGATTTATCTCTCAGGGCGACTAAAGAAACAGCACGTGCTATTGGTAGATCTATGGCTTCTTTGGTTTCTACAGAAAGACACCTTTGGCTTAATCTTTCAGATATTAAAGATAAAGATAGATCTTTTCTTTTAGACGCTCCCATTTCTCATGAAGGTCTGTTTGGTGATGCTGTGAATGAAGTGGTTGAAAGATTTCAAGAAAATAAAAAGCAATCTGAAGCTTTTAAAAGTTTTCTCCCTCGCCGTTCTAATCCTGATGCTGCTGGGCGTGCAAGGCAGCCCCAGCCATCATGCTCCTCATATCATGTTTTTCAAAAAGAGAGTGTTGCGTCTCGCGCTCCTCCTCAAAAATCACGGGGACCGAGCCAGCACTCACAGCCAAAGCAATCTAAGCAGAAGCCGGATCTGAGGACCGTTCTTCTCGCTAAGAAAGCTTCGGCTCAGAAGAAAAGGTCCTGACGCCAAATGGGTCAGACCTGTGAGGGCAGCCCCAATCGAGACGGTGCGGTGTACACCTCAGTATACGGTGCCCGTCCGGTCTCGGTGCTCTCACGGGGCCGTCCTGCCAACCCCGCCACCCTTGGTGCCTCGGGGCGCAGCGGTCTCCAGCGGGTCTCTGGCGCTGTGTCTCCCAGACGCTGCGTCAGGCTCGCTCCCTCTGAGGGGGGTCCAAGAGCAGTTAGCTCGGGTGGTTCCTGCGCTTCGGCTTCAGGTCCCCGAACTAGCCGTTTAAATTACACCAGAGGCCAGCCTCGAGAAGCTGGTTCCCTTAGTAGAATGTCTGACAGAATGGAAAAGTCTGCCGAATATATCTCAATGGGTCCTGCAGATAGTAGAGAAGGGTTACAGAATCCAGTTCGGTTCTCGTCCCCCACGCTACAACGGGGTGTTGCTCACAGTAGTGCATCCCGAGCAGGCTCTGGTCATGGAGCAAGAAGTGAAATCTCTTTTAGCGAAAAATGCTATAGAGCAGGTGTATCCTCCCGACAGGGCATCAGGTTTTTACAGCCGTTATTTCATTGTTCCAAAAAAGGATGGAGGGCTGCGTCCCATTTTAGATCTTCGTCTGTTGAATCGTACAGTTCAGAAATTAAAATTCAAGATGCTGACACTCAAACAGATCGTGACTCAAATCAGATCCGAGGACTGGTTCGTCACAATAGACCTAAAAGATGCGTACTTCCATATCTCCATCCTCCCTCAGCACAGGAAGTTCCTAAGGTTTTCTTTCGGGGGCAAAGAATACCAGTATCGGGTACTTCCCTTCGGTCTAGCTCTCTCACCCCGCACATTCACGAAATGCGTAGATGCAGCTCTGGCCCCGCTCAGGCTGCAGGGCATACGTATTCTGAATTACCTGGACGACTGGTTGATTTTAGCAGAATCAGAACAGTTGGCGGTTCGGCATCGAGATGTCGTCCTCGCTCATATGCAAAAGTTGGGTTTGAGGCTCAAAACCAAGAAGAGTGTGCTATCTCCATTACAGAGGACCACTTTTCTTGGGGTGGTATGGGATTCGGTCACGATGCGAGCCTCTCTTTCGCCCGCTCGTGTAGCCAACATCCTCGCAGCCACTTCGGAGCTAAAGCTAGGCCAGTCACGCACTGTAAAACAGTTCGAGAGATTGTTGGGTCTCATGGCAGCAGCGTCCAATGTGATCCCCTTTGGCCTGCTGGGCATGAGACCTTTACAGTGGTGGCTCAGGACCAGAGGGTTCTCCCCGAGGGGAAACCCACTTCGTACGATCAAGATCACGCGGCGGTGTCTCCGCGCCTTGGTCATATGGAGAGAACACTGGTTCCTGTCCCAGGGTCCGGTATTGGGAGCTCTTTGTCATCGGGTTACCATCTCGACAGATGCTTCCCTTACCGGCTGGGGAGCGGTAATGGAAGGCCGCTCAGCTCAGGGTCTGTGGGAGAGCCATCATCACTCTTGGCACATCAACTGCCTGGAGATGATGGCTGTCTTCAAAGCTTTGAGGCACTTCCTGCCAGACCTGAGGGACCATCATGTGCTGGTCCGCACAGACAATACATCGGTGGTCTCTTACATCAACCGTCAGGGGGGTCTGCGCTCGCGCCCACTCTGCAAATTAGCGCACCAGATCCTCCTGTGGTCTCTGGGGAAATTACGCTCTCTGAGGGCGATGTATATACCAGGGACTCAGAATATTGGAGCAGACACCCTGTCGAGGCAGGTGCTGAGGCCAGGGGAATGGAGGCTTCACCTGGAGGTGGTGGAGCTCATATGGGAATGTTATGGCCAAGCAGAAGTGGATCTGTTTGCTTCTCAGTACACGACGCACTGTCCACTATGGTTCTCCCTTACTCATCCAGCCCCCCTGGGGTTGGACGCTATGGTACAGACATGGCCGAGGCTACGTCTGTACGCCTTTCCCTCTGTTGCTCTGCTCCCAGGAGTTCTGGAGAGAGTCCGCCAGGACGGAGTAAGTCTACTTCTCGTAGCTCCACACTGGCCGAGTCGAATCTGGTTTGCGGACCTGATTCATCTCCTCGACGGTTCTCCCTTGGAGATCCCGATCAGGAAAGACCTTCTATCTCAGGCCGGGGGCACTATATTTCACCCCCGGCCAGAGATTTGGAAGCTTCTGAGGTTGTGGAGACCATTCTTAGCTCCAGAGCTCCAGCTACGAGGAAACTTTATAGACTCAAATGGAATGTTTTTTCTTCTTGGTGTTACCAACATCAGTGTGACCCCGTCCACTGCTCTGTTGGCTCAGTTCTTGAGTTTTTACAAGACCGCTTCGCTTCTGGTCTATGTCCATCCACCTTAAAAGTTTACGTGGCGGCCATCTCGGCTTTCCATACCCCAGTGGGTGGTGCATCTCTGGGTCGAGACCCTCTTATCTCTCGTTTCCTTCGTGGCACCTTGAGGCTGAGACCTGCAACTCGTTCTAGAGTGCCGGCCTGGGACCTGGCTATAGTTTTAGAAGGCCTTTCTAGGGCTCCGTTTGAACCCCTAGATTCGGTCTCTGAGAAGTTTCTTTAGTTTAAGACTACTTTTCTCCTTGCTATTTCGTCCCTTAAAAGAGTCGGAGACCTTCAGGCTCTCTCGGTTTCTCCCACCTGCCTTGAATTTGCACCTGGGATGGTCAAAGCATTTCTCTACCCGAAGCAGGGATACGTCCCTAAGGTACCGACCGTTGTTCCGAGACCTATTGTTCTGCAGGCTTTCTGTCCTCCCCCGTTTGCTTCATCGGACCAGGAAAAGTCTAACCTCTTGTGCCCGGTGCGAGCATTGGACACTTATGTTCATCGGACTTCTTCTTTTCGGAAATCCGATCAGCTGTTTGTTTGTTTCGGGTCACCTAAGATAGGTCTTCCTGCCACTGAACAGACACTTAGTAAGTGGATAGTTGGGGCTATCCTTCTTGCCTATGAGTCTTCTGACCTACCGTGCCCTTTGGGGGTCAGAGCTCATTCTACTAGGAGTATGGTGGCCTCTAGAGCCTTATTATCTGGGGCCTCTCTTCAGGATGTTTGTGATGCGGCAGGCTGGTCCTCGCCACTCACATTCGTCAGGTTTTATAGCCTAGACCTGGACGCTACTCCCGGGTCTCAGGTTTTTAATTCTAGAGGCGTTGGGTTTTCTGTCTGACACCCAGGCACTTGTAATATGGCGGTTTGGGTATTCTCGTTCCCAAAGCGTTATCGACGCATCGTCTCTCCCTCGATGGGGAACGTCTCGGTTACGTCTGTAACCTCGGTTCCCCGAGAAGGGAACGAGACGATGCGTCTCCCTGCCATACTTCCTTCGTTCCTGTGATCGACTTGCTTCGGCACTGTCGAAGCTAACACCGGTTGCGCCGGTTGGGGTTTTTATCAATTCCTGGTCGTGACGTCACTCCTGACGCTCACTCTCGCCATTGGACTAGTTGACATGGATGCTTCAGACGCACTCACGCAGAATGCGTTCCCAAAGCGTTATCGACGCATCGTCTCGTTCCCTTCTCGGGGAACCGAGGTTACAGACGTAACCGAGACGTTTTTCTTGGATGTCGATATGCAAGAGAGACAAGAAACAAGATGTGTGGAGATTTTGTCATTTGAGTGCTGTTAATATTTGTAGTGAAACCTTCAATGCTTGTCTTGCTTCATAATCTGTATAATCAATTCTAATAAACCTACCTAACTGCGATAAATTCTGCTTGTACACATAAAACATCCATACTTTTTTCTCTTGCTTTATGTTCCGTCAATCTCAAAGAGATTGATTATGAGTGTTTTTCCCATTGAGCACTGAGTTGCACAGTTTTATGTAAAGCGAAACAAAGTCTAAGGCCTTGCTCTCTTAAAGTAAATCTGTTAAGAGCTGTACACCTCTCTGCCCTTCACTGTGGAGTTTAAATGACTCTAAAATGATCTGCTAACACTTTGATCTCTCGCCTTTTCATTTTTCTACCTCTGTCTTTTTATTTGCTGAGCTGCATGTAATGGTTTGTGAATAGGGACCAGTACTTGGCATGTTTTTGTAACAGGAGGGAGGATGCTTTAGAAAACAAACTAATCTATATGCTAATCATTAACAATGATCATTTGCATTTACATTAAGATATTTTTTGTAGGGGAGAAGAGCCATTTCAGTCTGAGAGATGTATACCGTGTCTACTGAACATGAGTGGTGTGTAAAACTCAAGACGTTCCCTTTATAGTCAGTGAAGCTGTCTACACTGGAAGTGTTCATTGTGGTTTCACTTCTAGCAGAGCTTCATTTTCCCTGTTTATATTAAAATGATTTACTTACAAATGCTGTGTTACTCTTGTGAGCATTGGGAGACTCAATCTGTTGTGGTGCAGTATAAAGCAGTCAAGTAGATGGTTTTGAATTAATTTTTTTTTGAAAGATTTTAACTTTTGAGACATTCAGATGCATGCAGCGATTTATAAGAAAAGTGGTTTATATAACATTTGAAATGTATTAAATGCAAAGTTTATCCCAGCAAGCAAAGCAGTCTGCACCTGCTTGATGGCAACATCGAAACACACTGTGAACTAGGAGCAAAAATCACAGACACAGACAGTAACACAGGTATGCAATTAGCTAATTCAGGTCCTGTGGATTCACTAAATAATGTTAGCAAACATTTGTTGTTCACAGTATGTAGTTAGATGCAATCTTGAACATTATTTTACAAAGCAACAGTTCTTGCCTTGGAACCCATTAATCCAAGTATTTTCTAAATACTTCAGTGCATTGGTATAAAGTTTAACCATGTTATTCTTTGGCATCCAATATGTCAGTAGAATGTTTGATAGTTACTGTAGATTGTTAAAATGTATATTGCTGTATACTTCTTATGCAGATACCTTTTTATTAGTGATAATAAATATATATTGAAGTTATTATTAAGGCTAAAAGGCCTGCATTTAGCCCTTGAATTGTCTTGGCCTTGTAACTTGTGTCTTTTCCATCATTACCTGAGACTCGAAAGCTCACATGTACACAGAAAATACTAATTATTAACATTACTCTTTAGTTTTTTTCCTTTTTATTATATTTCAGAGGCTTTTCCCACTTTATCTATTAATAATTGACCTCTAAACCCAAAGGTGCATACGTACATACATGCCAAAAAGACTGTGTTTTAGAAATCAACCGTTCGAGTAAATTGAGCCAGTCCAAATGAGTCACAGCTTTCAAAAATCATTTGCTTTGAAATAACAGTTACAGTTTTTCTTGGGCTTTCTTTACAGGCACACACTACATTACTACCTTCGCTTTGTTCATTATGCTAAAAGCACACCTCAGAAATGACTACACTCACACAACGTCCATTCCACTTCAACACACCATAAAAAGCAGAAAGGCACAGATGGCAGAGCATTTTGGGAGCTTTGCACAAGCCTTGAGTGAACGCTGCACCTGTTTATATTTAGCTTCAGCGTGGAGCACAGGGGGGGCTGGGGGGGGGGGGTTGCTAGAATCAAAAAGAAAAGGCGTCTGTCTCGCATGGCAGAACCTTTCCGTTTCTCAGCCTCTCCCCAGATTTCATCCTGACCCGCTCTAGCAGTCAAGCAAAGCTGTGCACGTACATTTTGTCTGAATTTTGTTAAAAGCAGAGCTGTTTACTTACCACAAAGAGCTTCTTTTTATACTCAACAGCTTGGCTTTGGAGATTTGAATGGCATAATTTGTATGAAGTTACAAGTAATACATCTAGGACTTATTACTATTGCCATTACTGTGTAGAACCCCAAAACTGTTTAACTTCAGCATTAAATTCTATAGATTTCCACTTATGCATCCCAGTCATATGCCGGGGCCAAAATATTATAGAAAAAGGTGGTGGTTGGTTTTTGTCTTTTGCCAGTAAACAACCTCCTAGAAACAAAAGCAACTGCTTAGCAATGCCTTAGCAAACTACCAACACACCTTTAGATGAAGACTTCTATTTTGGGGCAGTTTACATAAGTGAGCAATTTCTGATGCAGTTTTGTGGTATGCTTGTGTATGCATTGTGCACCAGAGATCAACAAGCAGTACACCCCATGGAATTCTGTCCTGATCTACACTGATGCAACTGCTTGTACATCAACTTGAGTCACCAAACCTCAGTCACTGAATAGAAACAAAACCCAGCAAACAATTCCAAAAGGTATTGTGAAGGTATAGTAGTCTGACAGGAAAATCAAGAAGAGAGCAGCATATCAAAAAAAAAAAAGATCTCTTTTATATTTAGGACTAGGAGAACTGTTAATGTTCCTGAGAGAATAACTTTTAGTAGATGTTTTATTTTATGCTGTGGTACTATTTGGTGCTATATATGGTGCAATATATGGTGAATATTTTATGTGATGATGCAGAAGGAAGTACTGGCTCAATGCTTTAATGAATTTTACTATAAAATTGCTAATGATTTTTACTTTATAGTTCATCTAGCAATGCAACTGTGTTTTATGAGATCATACTATCAGTGTGTACAATTTTGCTTATCACTCTCTATGAAGTCGTCTGTCCTAGATGTCAGTTTGCATATTCCTGGTGTGTATTTTGGTATTTTGTATTGTGCTATTTTATATAGTGATTATATATAGATCATGAACTGCACAGCAAGTGTTTTCCACATATATTTCTGAGCATTGTTCTAGAAATGAAAAGCTGATATGTGATTCATCCAATAATTTGTGAGGTTATGATCTAAATGATCATTTTGATCTTAATAATCATATGGTTATAGTCTCACACTCCTAAAGCGTTAAATTAAAAGCTTTGTGATTTTGAATAAACAGGAGCCTCCTGCTGTGGACGGTATAAGCTATCATTCTGAGCTTGTGTGTCTTACTGGACTTAACAGAGGCTAAATAATTGTCTGTTAAAGAGTAGCTTTGAAGAGACTCAGCAAGGCCTTTGAGAAAATGTCACAGTCTTGGCCAGGGCCCAATAATGCTTGCTTGCTTGACTTGATCAAATCCCTTTTAAATTACAATAGTAGTGTGACAAAGGCAGAGAGAGTGCAAGTGAATGCCAGTAAGGGCGAGTGATGTAATTTAAATATTGACAGATTAACTTGATTACAGTTTTTTCCCCTTTATATCACAGTTATTTCCATGTACATGTTATATGTTTTCCTTTCATTTTCAGAAGAAAGAATGGCTGTGTTTGACATGCCAGACCCAGAGAGCAATGTCAGGGAGCTTAGGGGACATTCCTCCTCCTGTGCCATCATCCGTTGGATCTCCACGACTACTAGGCCCAGCCAATCAACAACAGCAGCGAGGGCCTAGTCAACAAGCTACGCTGAGACCTACCGGCCCTCAGCAGCAAAAGCCACCTGGTGCCCAAGTAAGTGGTCCTTTTTCTCCGGTAAAGCAAGGGGCCCCACAATCCAAGGGCCCCTCTCAACAATTTCCTGCAACTAAGGCTGAGACAGAAAAACAAGATCAAGGCATTAACAAGAAACAAGCTATGTCCAAAACAGAAAAAGAGGGGGACATCAAAGCAACGTCTAAAAAGGGAACATCGGATAAAAAAGATGAGAAGAAAAGTAATGGCAAGCAGAAATCTAAACATGATGACGTGAGTGGCCCTCCATGTCCTCATCACCACTGTCTTTATCCTTCATAACAGATCACTTCAGCATTATATGATGGGACTGTTATATGTTAAATAATATAACCAATGTCATCTGTACTCAAAAACGGGGTAAACAATTTACAGTCTCAGTGGCTAATCACTATTTCCAGTGCCTGATGGTTACACAAGCACAGTTATGAGTCAACATCTTTTGTAAACTTTGTCTTATCAAATACAAAGAACTGAAGTTACAAATAGCCTTATGTAACCATTTAATGTGACATTCACTATAAGTATTTCCTGAGTTATCATGTGTTAACATATGCATGCCATGTTTATTTACATCATTAACTAGTATTATTTATTACATTTATTACAATTTTCAGGATAATCAGGATTTAGATTCACTTTTGACCTCATCACCTCCAGGTTTTGCATGCCTGCCTAATGTGTGCCATTTGCATGTTCTGTATATTGTGCTTAATAAATTTCTATATTTATATGTTAGTCGACTTTATAAATCTTTTAGTATAATTTAAATGATCATATGACCTATGACCTAATGCAGTGTCATCTGCATTTACAGGATTCCAACAAGTCCAGCACACAGAGTCTGAGTGATACAGGCTACTCCTCTGATGGTATATCCAGCTCCCAGAGTGAGATTACTGGCTTGATCCAAGAGGACTCTATGAAGCTCAGTGAGAGGGGGATTTCTGACCAACGCAGCCCCCCAAGCCCATCTGAACTAACAAAACTGGAAAGCTCAATGCGACCTCTGTTGGAGTCACATACAGCCACTGACCAAGGACAGCATCGTGATGGAAGAAACACAGCAGAACAGCAGAGACCTCGATCTCTGTCTATAACACAAGATCAGGAATATGAGTCTGATGAGGAAGCATCAGATGATCTCAGTTGTAAATTAAGACATGATTATGTGGAAGACAGTAGTGAAAGTGGCCTTTCTCCATTACCACCCCGACAGAAGAAATCACAGAAAAACCTGACTGATGAGGAGTTCATGAGGAGACAGATTCTGGAAATGAGTGCAGATGAGGAAGACACAGCAGATGTTGAGGGCCACGTGAAGACAAAAAGGAGCCATAAACATAGTGGAGATCTAGGAAAAGAGAGACGTCGCCTGACACAGCAATCTAGCAGTTTTGAAGAAGACACTAAAAGCACTGATAGCTACAAATCTGGTGAAGCGGATGACATGATGGCCTCACAAGGTGGTCTGAGACGATTTAAAACTATTGAACTGAATAATACAAATAGCTATAATCGTGATATGGAACTCAGCACAGATCATGACCTCAGGGAGCCTGAGCTTGAGATGGAAAGCCTTACTGGGTCACCTGAAGAAAGGTCAAGGGGAGAATACTCATCAACCCTCCCTGCAACCACACCAAGCTATACCTCTGGAACTTCTCCAACCTCTGTGTCATCAATGGAAGATGATAGTGATAGCAGTCCTAGCAGACGACAAAGGCTTGAGGAAGCAAAGCAACAAAGAAAAGCAAGGCATCGATCCCATGGTCCATTATTGCCCACCATTGAGGACTCCTCAGAAGAAGACGAGTTGCGAGAAGAGGAGGAACTTCTGAGAGAGCAGGAGAAGATGAGAGACTTAGAGCAGCAAAGGATTCGCAGTACAGCCAGAAAAACTAAAAGGGACAAAGAGGAACTGAGGGCACAGAGACGCAGAGAGAGATCAAAGACACCTCCTAGTAACCTTTCACCCATTGAAGATGCATCACCAACAGAGGAACTCAGACAAGCTGCTGAAATGGAAGAACTACATAGATCATCCTGCTCAGAATACTCTCCCTCCATGGATTCAGAAGCTGAAGGATTTGAAATGGGTTCAAAGCTGTACAAGTCTGGCAGTGAATATAATCTACCTACATTTATGTCTTTGTACTCTCCAACAGAAAAAACTTCTGCTGTCTCTCCATCTGCGGCAGAGAAATCATTAAAAAGTGCTGAAGAGGTTTATGAGGAAATGATGCGAAAAGCAGAGATGATGCAAAAGCAGCAACGTGCACCAGCAAGACAAGGACAACAAAACCAGGAAAGGCTCCTTCAGACAGACAAGAAACATCATCTGGATTCTGGAACTAATTCTTTGAGTCCAGGTACAAGTCCTACCCAGATCTCAGCTCCAGTTTCATTCTCTGGAAATGATCCTTCAGGAAGAGGAACACAAAGAGTGCATGCTACACAACAAAGTCAAGTTAGAATGAGCAACCAAACCTCCAAAGGAAGCCATGTTACTGGCTCCCCACAGTCTCAAGTTAGGCAGCCTGCTCCTACACAGCCTCAAGGAAGACCTGGTGTTCAGGGGAAAGTACAGGGTCAAGTGCCGGATCCTGGAGCCCCCTCCTTAACATCAAAGATGTTCTCATATCTTAAAGGCTCAAGTCCTTCCACATCCCCTTCTACTTCTCCCACACAAAGTCCAACACGTGCCCCTGCACCTTGTACAACTTCTACAGTGGCACCTACTCAGACCTCTCAGCTCCCTCATAGAGCTGGGGCACCACGTCTTTCAAGACAGCAGTCCTCCCAAGATTCCCCTGTTATGGTGATTACATTGGGATCAGGAACTAGCAGTCAAACCAAACCAGTGACAGTGAATTCCTCCACCTCACCTTTATCCTCACCAACAAAAGACAGCCAACAGGCAATTTATCAGACTCAACATGCAACAACAAATTCACCCACATCACCAAAGAACTATCCGCCTCACCCATCACCTCAACATAGCTTGCAAAGGACACAGATATCAGAAAGAGTTAGCATGGCTGTGAGCACTGCCACCTCTGCTGGTTCCCAAAGTAGTGGATCTCTTTCAGTGGGAAATATATCCTTGTGTAGAATCTCCACAGTACCTGGTACCTCAAGAGTTGTAGAGCAAAGCACAGTTGGTCCAGGTAGTAATATAGTGGATCTGAGAGCACCAATGAAGCCTGCCCCAATTATCATGACAGACCATGGTATGGACTTAACATCTCTAGCTTCTGATACACGTCGATATTCACTTGATGCAGAAACACCACCAAGCCGTCATACTGCTGTACAACCTCTTATCATGAATCTAAATGCACAGGCACTACCCCAGGTGTCAACAACTACACCAACAACTGTAAGTGTGACTGTGGCGGCATCCATGTTTATATCACAGCCAAAACAACCAGTCGTTTATGGAGATCCTTTACAAAATAGAGTTGACTTTGGCCAAGGAGTTGGATCTGCAGTCTGTCTGACCCAGACCAGGCCAATTATCACGGATCCATCCATTCCAAAAATTGATGCTTGTCTGGAAAATTTAGGCATTCAACAGCAGCAACTTCAGAAGCAGCAACAGAAGCTTCAGCAGCAACAAGAGCTCCTTGAGCAACAGCTCCAGCAGCATCAACAAAATGCATCTTTTGCTCGGTACAACTTAGCTAATCAAGTTCAGCCAATATTGTTGAAGAAGGACTTGGTGGTAAGCCAGAACACTGGTGGAGGGACCCAAACAGTAGTTAGCTCTGTTCCCAAGATATCTCCTCTACCTCCACCACCATTATCATGCTCTGCGTCTACAACCCCTACACTTGGTCATGACATATATGGTGGGGTGGCTTTGGAACTAAAGAATAAGACTGCTGTAATGAATCTCTCCACAGGGAAGCCACAGGTAATGATGGTGCACTTGGATGAGAATAGCACTCAAGGAGGTGCAGTGACCCAGCTTGTTAAAAGAGAGGAGCCGTCTCCACCAGTAGAAGTTCTAGATTTTACTGGACAGATTAAACCAGAGAATCAGTTAGCGTGCTGTGACGTTGTATACAATTTGCCATTTGCAAGTAGTTGCACAGCTCCTTTTGCTCAGAGAGATAAAACAGCACTATCAGATCCTTCTGCTGAGTCATCCTTAGCTCCTGGGCAGCAAAGCCAGCCTGGAAAAGATGTTTACCAAACAGTAAACATACAAGCATCTGCTGATGAACGCAAATCTTTTACCATGCCTCCTCCAGGACGACTTCCACCATCAATGTCAGACAATAATTTAGCAGATTCAAGTATCCAATATCATCAGAGGACTGACCCTGGGGACCTAGCAGTGGATTTAAGCACTATGAAGCAGGCCTATGAGGCAGGATACCTTGGAATGGGTACTCAGTATGGATCTTACACAGATCTACGTCATCAAGGAGGTGATTCGGCTCCACCATTACCTTTGCGAAGATATGGCTCATTGTCCAATATAAATGCAGAAAATAGTTATCTTTCACGTGATCTTGGTGGTTTTCAAGAATCCAATCTTGCACAGTATAGTGCCACTACAGCCAGAGAGATTAGCAGAATGTGTGCTGCTCTTAACTCAATGGAGCAGTTTGGTAGCCGCTATACCAGTAATCCTGAGCTTCTGCAATATAGTGCTGGAAGAGCAGGCCCTGCAGGAAGACTTAATCTTCAACAGGGCCTAGCATCTATTAGATCCAATTTCTTGTATGGTCCTGATGGCAGACCAATAGTACATGGTCAGACACTTACAAATTTAATCAATGCTAGACAAGCTAGCCTAAGGTCTTTGTATCCCCCTGCTGTAAGGACAGCTGATGGCATGATATATTCTACTATCAACACCCCAATAGCCTCCACCCTGCCAATCACCACCCAGCCTGCCCCTGTTCTCAATCCCATGTTAAGAGGAGTATATGGATCTTATTCTACAGCCAGTGTAACTGCTGTACCTCTGGCTAGCCTCACCAGGTTGCCTCAAGTCACCCCAAGAATGCCTCTTAATGCCCAAGGACCTTACAGATATCCTCCTCCAAATCGATTTTCACTAACAGCTCCAGATACTTTATCAGGAAGTGTTCCACATTCTAGTACATCGGAGGAAGCTCCAGTTTATCTGGGAAAGCCTACAGCACCTGGCACTATGTCAACAACTGCATCACCTAAAACTGGTCAACATATTTCAAATTTGGGTCTGCAAGGTGTACAACCAGCTCATACTAGAACAGAGCCAGTTCAATCAATTGGAAATGAACAGGCTCCCTTGTCTCAAATTTCAGTAGAAGGTACTACAACACAACTCCCAATACTGCCCCAAACTCAACCACAGTCATTCATCAAAAGTCAGGAACAA
Source organism: Carassius gibelio (assembly GCF_023724105.1). Taxonomy (NCBI): domain Eukaryota; kingdom Metazoa; phylum Chordata; class Actinopteri; order Cypriniformes; family Cyprinidae; genus Carassius; species Carassius gibelio. The sequence goes on from NC_068406.1 coordinate 10,319,928, forward strand.
ACTCAAACCCAGCCACAGACAGAACCTCAAAAACTGACAGTGCCACAAAAACAGTCCCAGGCAATTACTAGAGTTTTTCCAGATGCAACTGGCAGTACCACTATAACCACATCTGCTAATAATGAGAGGGAAAAAGAAGAGGAACGATTGCGACTACAACAGGAGCAGCTCTTGCAGCTAGAGCGAGAACGTGTTGAGTTAGAGAAATTGCGTCAGCTACGTTTACAAGAGGAGTTGGAGAGGGACCGCATGGAACTCCAAAGGCACCGAGAGAAAGAACATCTGCTCATGCAGCGGGAGATACAAGAGCTACAGACAATCAAGCAGCAGGTTATTCAACAGCAACAAGCTGAAAGGGAAACCCAGCTTGTGATGCAAAGAGAGCAGTTGGCACAGCAAAGGATGCAGCTAGACCAAATTCAGTCCCTACAACAGCAACTCCAGCAGCAGCTTGAAGACCAAAAGAGGCAGAAAAAAGCAGCCATTGAAGTAGCAGCAGCAGCAGCAGAGGCGGCAGCTGCTTCGGCGGCAGCTGCAGCAGCAGCTACGACAGCTCAAGGGGCTATTCAAGGTGTAATGGTTGGCGGAACGACACCTCAAACTATCTCAATTATCTATGACCAGAGTGGTAGAATTATTCCACAAGAGGGCCAGAGTGTGCAGATCTTGCCATGTGCTGATGGGCAGGTGGTCCAGGCTGTGATGTCCACGAGGCCTTTGCCCAGCTCTTCTTCAGAGATGTCTCTTAAAAATAGTGAAGATCAGGGAGATGGTCGGATTATGAAGAAACAAAACTCTATGCCTCGTTTGAGGAATGGATCAGAGGATGAGTCATGCAAGAGAATTGCAGATTGCAGTGTCCAAACTGATGATGAAGACACAGAGGATAAACTCATGTCTCGTCGCCGTAGAACTAGACGTATAGCTGACTGCAGTGTTCAGACAGATGAAGAAGACCAAGGTGAGTGGGACAGTCAACCAATACGCCGCAGACGTTCAAGATACTCCAAGCACTCTGAACCAACTGCAGAGACTAAGAGTGATGCATCTAAATCTAGCATTGCCATTCAGACCAGTAATGACTCCTCATGTCAGACTGAGTCAGACCAGTTGGGTAGAATCTCTCCAGCCATTCACATAACCGTGGCTGAAACATCAAAGGTTGAACTTCTTCACTACATATCTGCTCCAGAAAGAACCCATAAGGGAGAGAGTTTAGCCTGTCAAACTGATCCAGAGGCACAATCCCAAGGAGTTGTTGCTCCTCAGCTTAGTGTTCCTACTACGGTTAGTCCCTATTCCACTAGTCTGCAATTAGTTGGTGCCATGCCAACCAAGTTTGAAAGGAGAAAGCCAGATCCATTAGATATTGGATACCAGCAAGCTCAGCAGCAAAATGAATCTCCTTTCCGTCAGCCTCCCAAATCTCCACAAGTGCTGTACTCTCCAGTGTCTCCGTTGTCTCCCCATCGTATGTTGGAGACTACCTTTACTTCCAGTGAGAAGCTTAACAAGGCACATGTGACTCCCCAACAAAAAGCCTTCACTGCAGAGTTACCACAAAGGCATCAGACTATTCCGAGGCCCATAAAAAGTGTTCAGCGGTCCATGTCAGATCCTAAGCCTCTCAGTCCAACATCAGAGGACCCAGCCAAGACCAAGTTCTCCTTATACCAAAGTCAAACCAGCCCAGCAAGCCAGGTATGGAATCATTTCAATTACTTGCAAAAAATGTAATTACTATACAGTTTTCTTTTGTTGACTTTAAAGCTACAGCTTGTAAATATTAATTTCAGACAATTCCAATCCCATTATTACTATATTTATATGCAGCGATATATTAATTGCATAGACTAGTGGTCGACCGATATTGGTTTTTTGGCAGCCGATGCCGATATCTGACAGGGGAGCCGATATCCAATATAAAAATAATAATAAATAAATAATAAAGTGGACACACACACACACACACACACACACACACACACACACACACACACACATATATATGTATATATTAGGGCTGGTAAGCGAATGCAATTTTTAATCTAATGAATTACATGATGTGGTGATTAATTAATCTAAATTTGGAGAAATTACTATTAAATTATTTCTTTAACAAAATTATACTCTAAATAATAAACTAAAACTGCCAGTAGGTGGTGGTAAATGTCTTAATGATTAAGTCATCAAGTAATTTATTCATTCGTTTGATTCATTCAAATGGCTGATTCATTCAGGAGTGAAGTAAATGGTTCTTTATGAATGGTTCATTTAATCATTAGGCTTGTTTGACTTGAAGCGCATCATCACCGTCAGACCGACCGGTGTGTGACATCAAGTAAATGGTTTACCAAATTCGTTCAAAACATGGGTTAAGAAATGAAATGACGATGTGGGTTGCTTGGGGATAAACAGTTCTGATTTGTCTTTATATATTGGTTGGCAAACTTTAGCAAAACAGACAATATTGTGTCTAAAATAACACAAAATTAACTTCTTAATGAACTGTTGTATAAGATGAGTATCACATTTGCATTTGTTTGATAATGCACTTAGCCTACAGTTCGTGTGATATTTCTTAAAAAGGGGCATTTTGCCCCATATCTTGAATTTTAGGGACATTTTCTAGGTTCCATCAATCCATCACTGCCTCATATTAGTCATCAGTCGACTGTATGAAATGGCAGATGATCAACATACAGTAGGTCTGGGGCGGGGCAAGTGTGTTAAATGTGTTAATTATTTTAAACACGTTATTTTTCTCCATAATTAATTAATCTAGTTTCTGTGCATTAGGAATCATATTTTTCAAATAAAGCCAGGGTAACACTCATTTTACATACAGCACACAGAGAAAATGACATGAATATGGCAGTGGGCAAAGGCATAAAACGCAGCATAATTTTAAATAACGAGTTTAAAGCGTTCAATTCACATGGACCAAACATCATGCAGAGAACACGCGATCATGCTGGATAAAAATGCACACTTCACAGCTCTCACAGCTGGAATCGACAAGTTTTCAAGGTTTGTGAAATTAAATGTTCATTAGCCATTCAGAAATTTGTTTAAATTATATAAATGCGTATTTGCTTAATGCTGACGGCAAACAAGAGAGTATTATAATGTTTGCCTATTACTAATTATATAAAAGCAATCATAATAATACTTTTTTGTATACATTAATTTCCTTGTTTAACCGTTCTATCTGATTATTAGACAGACTTCTATCTCTATTAGACAGAACTGACAGTAAACAAGAGGGAGGGTGAGAGCACTGTGCGCTCAGGCGCTGCCGTTATCAGCGCTGTCAAAATAAAAGTCTGGCCCTGCCTCGAACACACCGGCCAAGCAGAAAAACTTATCGGCCGATGCCGATATTTGTCATTTTTTTCGGCCTTGGTGGTATATTGATCAACCACTAGTAGACTTTAATACTCCTGGTAAACAATTGGACAGCACCAAACCTATCTGTTCACATGAAAAGCAACATAAATAAAATATTATAAAATAATTATTAGGGCTGCACGATTATGACAAGAATTATAATTTTTTATTATTCCCTTGAAATTGTAATTGAGATTATAATTTATGATTATCACAATTTACATTGAATGATGTTTATACCATTGTTTGATGCAACTGCATGCCATATTTTTATATGAAAATAAACTAAATAAGCTGAAAACACTCAAATGTCAACTTTACATTGAACTGATTTCTTCTTGAATAACCTTCTTTAAATTATAAAAAAGTAAAAATATGAATGGTATTATAATGTTATACTAAAACTAAAATTAAAATAATGGGAAAAACCCTTAAGATAACAAGTAGAAAGTGAAGAACACATTTTAAGCACGCAGAATGACATAAGTGGACTTTGAATGATTACTTGCCGCATTGAACGATTATGTAGTTGTGCCATTCATAATTGTAATTGTGATTAGTGAGTAGCTTGTCAGCAGCTGGTCAGAGAGGTCTGTGTCTTGCATTCTCAGTTTAACTAAATTTATTTAATGGATTATCAAAGTTCACGTTACTGTAGGTATACAGATGTTTTTTTGTTTGTTTGTTTTTTTGTTGTGTTATTTTTATGTCTATTTCTTGTAAACTGAAAACAAATTTTTGTTTTAACACTAAAATATTATTTCATTACAAAAATTATTTCATCTAAATAGGATTGTAGCCATTTTTATCCATGTATAATTAATATATTGCCTGACTGATTCTGAAACCACTAGTCATTTATAAAATAGTATCATGGATATATTTATAATTGGTTGACAAAATAGCTGTTTTGTTTTTGAGTGTGATTGCAATATATTGTACAGTAATATTTAATTTTTGGTTCGGTTGGTTTTCTGAACCTCAAGTCCATTGTATGCCCCAAAATTCCTCTGATTTATGAAAAATTTAAGTGATAAATACTGTAATACAGAGTGATACACTGTGATACAACTGTGTCTGTATGCAGTCTGATGTAATAAATGTAACAGATTTACCTAATTTGGCATGTAAACTGTTTGCTTTTTAAAGTATTAAGGAAAGCGTGGTATATTTTTTGTCTGCAGTCATTTTAATCAATCTCTAAAATGTCTGCTTTCCAGATGTCTGCCTTGCAGCAGCAGAATGCAATGATGAGAAAGGTGAAGAGAACTCTCCCCAGTCCCCCTCCAGATGAGACACCTGTACCGATTGTAACACAAGCAATTCCCCATATATATACTTCTCCCGGAGCATCCCAGAGGGTTTTGCCACGTCCTGCACAAGGTGCAATGAAGGCAGGCTTGCTGAGTGAGCTGAAAGCCGTAGAGCAAGAATCCAGCAAATTGCGTAAACAGCAGGCAGAGTTAGAGGAAGAGGAAAAGGAGATTGATGCTAAGTTACGATGCTTGGAACTGGGCATCACTCAGCGCAAGGAAACCAGGTTTAAAGAAAGAGAGAGGCATGAGTTTGCATACCTGCGATGCGTGGGGGATGCACGTGACTACATGTCAGACAGTGAGCTGAATAATTTGCGACTAGCTGGGGTAGCACCAGGCACCTATGAAGAAAATGGAATGTTGTCACACCCAAGTACAGCACCTCTTAACCAGTTTACTACTGATTTGAATACATCTCAGTACCCTCCTACCTCCTCATATGTTCCATATCAATATCCACAGGCCCAGCCCACACCCACACAACCACCCACTGCAGCCTATCAGCAGATTGGCTTTCAGACAACACCATACCCAACCTCCTCACAGCCCCAACCTGGAACTTTCCTACCTCATCCTCCTCAACCTTCTTCCTATCAGACCCCAGGGCCATACCCGACTCATAGCTATGGTCAGCCTACTTATGAGTCTGATCTTGGTTTGCAGCAGCCTAGTCACCAAGGATTCCAACCACCCCCTGCACCTTTACCAGGCCAGACCTTACCTTATCCTGCACAGAGCATGTCCTTCCAACCCCACGCAGACATGCTTTCTGCCCATCCAAGGCCAAGGCAAACCTCTCTTGCTGATCTTGAACAGAAGCTACCCACAAACTATGAAGTTATCAGTAATCCTTCAGTTCCAATAGCAACATCAGCTCAAGAAACTGGATTTAGTGGTGTCTATTCTTCACCCCTGAACAATGCGTATGGTCAGTATCGCCCCTCTGACCAACCTCTGTCTGAACATAACCCAAGTCCATCATCAGGATATGTTACAGATGGTGTCTATGCAACAAATCTAGAACAAAATATCCCCAGAAATTACGTAATGATTGATGATATCAGTGAACTTACAAAAGAAAACATGGGGTCCGCTGACATGTCAAGGTTAAGTTATGGAAGTGAGAATGGCCCACGTGGACCAACTTATGGCAATGGCTCAGAGAATTTATATGGAAGAACGTCAAATACTTATCAAAGTGCAGTAGACAGCCATGGACATTCAAGCACCACTGCAAGTGGTGGTACGGGTTATTATTATGATGACTATAAGCATTCATCCCGTAGCAGTGGGGCAATGGGAAGCCAAAAACACTCATCCAAAAATTTGGCACCTGCTGTTTCGTCCAAAAGTAGAAAACATAGGAAGCAAGGCATGGAACAAAAGATATCCAAATTCTCTCCAATTGAAGAAGCTCGAGATGTAGAGTCTGATCTAGCCTCCTACACCATGACAACATCAACAGGAGGTAGTTGCACTGTAGTGTCCAGGACTGGCGTGAAAAAGAGTTATGATCAACAGAAGTACTACGGATCAAGAGAGGCTTTGGAAGAGGATGACCGTCTTTATGGATCCGGACGATCTAGGTCCACAGGTTATGGCATGGATAAAATTTCCTCCAGAGATTCAAGTGGTTACCGAAGTAAGTCTTATGAGAGGGATGCCATGGAAAGATCACAGAGGGGCACACATGGTCGTAGTGGCCGTCCTTCTATGCGTACGCAGAACTCAGAGGAAGAGAGCCCCTTGAGTCCTGTTGGAAAGCCCATGGGAATCGGTCGTGGCTCTGTGCCAGATCCCCATGATGTACGGAATCAGTATGGCTCTAGTCATTCTTTACCAGATGTACAGGACCACCATATAAGAGATATGCCTAAGAGTCATGTATATAAACCAGATGACCCTTACCTTGCAGATGACATGCACTGTGCTGTTTCAGACAGTGAAGGTAACTGGTGCTGAATTTAAAATCTGCTCGTTAATTTGCATCCAACAATTGAATGCTTGCATGCCAATGATCTTGCCTTCAAGGCAGAGAGAACAAAAGATTAGACTACTGATGAATGTGAATGCTCTAATCAGTGAATAAATCCATATATGCCTTTTTGCATGAACTGCATGGTGTGATTCAGATGTCAGTACATTTTGTCTTTTGGTTATTCTTGTTGATGGCTGTTTTTGTTGGCTTGCTTTTCTTTTTTCATCAACTATTTTCTGCGGGATTTCAGCATTGCATGGCTTCATTGAGATCATATCTATTTTTTTTTTGCCATTGATGTTTCCTGTAGCTCAAAGTATTGACTTTCTCCCTTCATTTCCCAAAAAGCCTATCATTTGGGTCAGGAGGAAACAGACTGGTTTGAAAAACCACGTGAACTTCGGTCAGATCGCTCCAGACACCATGGGAGTGGAAGTCACTCATCCTCTGGCAGGAGGAGCAATGTAAAGCACACTTACCATGATTATGATGAGCCTCCTGAAGAAGACCTGTGGCCTCAAGATGAGTACGGACATCAACGACATTCCTCTTCGACCTCATCTAGGGAACACCGTCACCATGGCAGTAGTTCAGGAAGACACTCTTCTTCCCGTCATTCTTCAGATGATCCCAGGTCATCTCGTTCTTCAAGATCACATCCAAAAGATCCTTCCACTCGCTCAGACGGCCGTGTCACATCCTCCTCCACACAGAAAAGATCCTCCGATCCACGATCTGCAAGCCCCAGAGACTCAGGAGACTACTCCCGTGACCCATCAAGTCACCACCATGGCTCAAGTGGACAACGGGGGCAGAGGCAACCAGGCTCATCAAGAAGGCAGGAGCCCTCTTCAGGTTCCAGGCCACAGCAGGGTCTTGGAGAGCAGCAGCCTCAATCGCAGCAAGGACAGCAGCGATCTACAGCAGGCCAGCAAATGTCTGCCAAGCAGACAGGGCCTCAGCCACCTGAAACAGGGCAGCAAGGACAACAACAACTGGGACAAACAACTCGTACACAGCAGCAGCCACCACAGCAACCCGGGCAACAGCCAGCAACCACAATGGGCGCAACTCAGTCCACAACCACAGCTGCTAGCATGGTAACAGGTACAACCCAGCAACAAACTAAGCCAGGTCAGGCTCCAGCACAGGCAAGACAACAGCCAGGAGGACCATCCACTGCCCAGCCAGCTACTGCTATGGTGAGTCTAAACAAATCTCTTGGTGCCTTACCATTCATGATATTTTTAATCTGCTTCTTTATGTAAGTTTTACATTTAATCCTTTCACATTTCAATTTCACTTTTTTGTTGGAATTTCTTCCAAAACTGGTCTCACCTCCCATAGTGTTTACTGTCTAACATTAATTCACAGCAATACACATTACACAATACAATACACACACACAAAAGTACACATTAGTACACATCCATCTACAGTGAAAATACTAAAGTTCCATTCATCAGAGTCTTGCTGCCTACTTAGACCCTCCTATTCTGATTAATTCATTTTACTGACTGATGAACAAAATATTTCCATAATCTGTTAATTCTAGGATATGGTACCCTCAGTCTTCTATTTGATGGCAAAGATATTGATATTCCTCGTACAGAATTTGGGGAGAATCAGACATAATTTAACCTTTGAGTGACAAAAAAAAAACAACAAAAAAAAATTGTACAACTCATGAAAACTTGCCTCAGACATTTGATCGACAGTCTTACAGCAGTAAGATATCAATCTCCCCAGTTGAACAGAGAGACAGCTATACCAGGCACATATTCCATATTGTACAACAGAATGAAAAAACATGAGCAAAATCTGTTTGTTTTCTCCAAAAGACCTTAGTCTCCTGAGGAAATAAATACGCTGTTGTACTTTACAACAAACACACTTTATATGTGCACTCCAATAAATAAAGCAGCGTCTACATAGAAACCAAAGTATTTATATGCAGACACTATTTCCATCTTTGTATTATGTATAGTCACTTGTGTTTGAAGGCTGTTCTCTGAAAGTCCAAAGATCATTTCCTATGTCTTATTTTCATTTATAACAAGTGAATTCTTCTCACACCACTCCACTAACGTATCTGTACAATACTGTTGCATACTGAAATATTCTTCACTCCCTGATAAAGACAATAGCACTGTGTCATCTGAGAACTTGGTAGAACAATATGTATGTATTTATACTGTCAGATTTATAATAATCTGTATACAAAGTAAAAAGAAAAGGTGAACTCACACACCCCTGAGCCACTCCTGAATAAGTAGCTATGGAATTTGAATATGTCTGATTAACTCTAAATATCTGTGTTATACCTATCAAAAAGGAATAATACCAATGAATCAAATAAGGATTTACTTTCATTTGAATCATTGTTTGTCAATAAAAGTTCTGGCTGAATTGTATTGAATGCAGAAGGGAAATCCAAAAAGAGAGCATGAGCTATATTTTTAGGCTTATCCAGATGTTTCAGGATCAAATGTAACAATACTGCATCTTCAGTGCTACAATATAACAGTGGTTCTCAACTGGTTTGGCCTGGGACCACGTTTTCCCATTGTCATCCAGCCGCGACCCATATGTATCTATATCTATATCTATAATTTGTTAAAAAACAAAAACTAAGCAAATTTATTTCTCAAAAATTAAGCTAAGATTGTTTCAAATATTACTAATACTGAATAAACGGCCTATAAGGCTATTAAGTAGCATTCCCAAACTAGTTTTTATTTTTTTTATTTCACACATTGTATGCTCATAGTTTCTTCGCTAAGTGAAGTGATATACATCACGGCACCGCATTTGTGCATGCTATAGAAGAAAGCGCCCTACAAACACGGTTTAACATCTGGCAGGACAGGATAGTTTGCTTTTCTGAGGTGACAGACTTTTTATTTCAGAAGTTACGAAAATAATGATAGAATAACGACGCTGACATTAAACCTGTCAACATCTCATCTCATCAACCGCAGATACAGAATCGGGACAGTGCGTTTTTCTCAGGCACTATACTTAAACTGCATCTGACAGAAGTGTCAACAGCTTTCATGCATGTTTTTTAAAATAAAAATTGCACATAAAAAAACATTTAGAATTATGTTTTTTTTTGTTTTGTTTCTTTGGCCGTACTCTCCGTGACACACTCAGAACAGTCTCGTGACCCACCAGTTGAGAAACACTGATATAACATTGCCTTTCAAACAAAGCATGATTGACAAATATATATATATTTAAATTAGCTTAAAATTTCTTGTAACATTGCCCCTTCATGCCCCTCTACAGGCAAAACCTGACACAGCTGCGCCTGCTCCTGCACCAACTCCTGCAGTTGCTATTGGATCAAAAGCAGTACCACAGGCTGCAAAAATACCCCAGATTCCTGCCACAGGAATTGGTAAATTCAGAGCTAATACAGAGTAATTAGTATAGTTTTGTTTTTAAGGAAAATAGGGAACATTCATTACTTGTGTATGACCTAAGAACAAGATCATTTTTCTTTGTTTTGTCAGGTTCAAAGGCAGCACCCCGGCCAGGGGGTATGGGAAGTGCTGCACAGCAGCCTGCCGAAGGTGAAAATGTTCTTACAAAGATCCTGCAGGGAGGAGCAGCGGAACAAGCTGGAAAAATAGGAGATGGTATGGGACTGTGAATCATGTGCCATGTCTTGACTGAGGAAAGTAATCAGTTGCCATTTAGCAGTTGCCTACCTTTCACAACAGTTTCCACAACAGTAATATAAGGGGTAGCACCCAAGGATACCCTGGTTTTAAGTGCAAAATGGTTGAGGCCTAAGCAGGACGGTGATCTTAGTAATTCTCCAATTCCTGAGTTACCCCTATTAAGGACTGAATCTATAGCCTTTGTGTATGCAGCCCAGATTGTTTGATATGCCACCTGTGACCTTAATTGTGTTTTTGCTTTGCTCATCTTTCATACAGCTGTATCTGCTCTCGGAAAGAAGTTTACTTCATTTTGGTGATCAACTGATAGGAAGGTGAGAAAACACTTTATGCATTAATCTTCTGAAAAGACCTGCATTCATTTTGTTTAATGCTAGTTAGTGCTGGATTGGTTGCCCTGTAGACCAACAAACTGTAACTTGTGAATCTGAGTCTTAAAGTTTTTTTTTTATTTTTGTTTTCTGTTGGCTTGGCATTAGTTGGGGTGAGTTGGAGTTAGAACTGGAAAAACCTATGAATCTGCTTCTGCAATTTAACATCTCTAGCTGGGGGCGGGGTACACCTGAGGACACTGGTGAGTATTTTATTCTAACTCCCTTTACTTTAGAACTCAAAACAAGTATAAACACTCTAATCCCAAACTGAATTCTGTCTATTACTGTGTATGACACTGTGACAAACTGACAAATTGACATCAATGTACATGCTTTGTGGAAGAGAAACCAACTGATTCTTTCACAAATGTGCAACTTACAAATACATTAACTACTGCAACTTATATATATATATAAACCTGACCAGCTGAGGAGCATTTCCTCTGAGAGTGGTTTTGGTCATTGTACACACTTTCAAGTTTCAGGAGTGACAACCATATTTAAATATGGGTGTAAATCCCCTAATTCATTTAAAAAAAAAAAATAATTATTATTTTTGTATTATTTTTTTTTCTACAAAATGTATATTACAGCAATTATGTTCACCATCAACAGAGCAATCATGATTTGTTTAGGATTCGCAAATTACACTCTAAAAGGGTTGCCATGTCCACTTATTATGTTTTTGGGCTTGTGATTAGGTTTATAAAGCGATCCAGTTTATGGATTCAATAAAGTAGGTGGGTTCATGTCGCAATATTTTGTTTTGTAGTTTACTTCCAAGATACAGTATTTGGATTTAAGTTCACTGTTAACTACTTTACTAGTTTTAGCTGTACTAATTGTTTACCAGTTTACTTCTAGCAAGATCTGGCAACAGGAATTGGTCAATTCATATCGCATTCCCTGTGATTTATTGCACCACGCATACAGAAGAGAGACAACTCTGACACATTGCATAGAAATGTATAAATCTGGTTGTAACCAGAGGTGGAAAGAGTACGAAAATGTTCTGCTCAATTAAAGTACCAGTATTAATGAAATTTTACTTAAGTACACCTAAAAGTATCAATCTAAAAATCTACTAATAAAAAGTAGCTCATGTAAAATTTACTCAGATTAAAACTGACATTTTAATAGTGGGAGGGAGGCAAAAATGGGATAGGCCAAGGGTGTCAAACTGTAATCGTCACATTAATCAAGAGTCAATCAGAATTGCACAGCTGACCATATCAAAGAATTGTACCAGAAAGTAGACTGAAACAGTAATGAGAATGTAAAAAAAAAAAAAAAGTACAGTGATTTGCTTTGTATTGTGGTCTTGTAGAAAACTTGACTAAAATCTCTTGTCTCATTGAACCACTTATTCTCTGCTGAACATAGCCAATGAGACCTTTGGCTTATTTAATTAATTTCTTGTTTCACCATATTTCTCCGGTTTATTAATGTAGCTGTATATCATGCTATACATTAGTCAGATTTTCCATTTTTTATTTTCTGTAGTTTTTTTTTTTTCAGATTTATAGTGAAAATGTGACATTTGTTCACAAACCTTGTCATGAAGCCCATATATTTGGAATATGTCTGTTTCCGGAACTTAGCCTTTTTCTGGTGTTGCTGGTGTGAGAAATTCGTCCTCTTCTTCCCTCTAAAGGCTAAGAAGAGTAGTGCATTGTATTACCCTACATGTGTATCTCAATAAATTATAATGTTGTGGAAAAGTTCATTTACTTCAGTAATTCAACTCAAATTGTGAAACTCGTGTATTCAACTAATTTAATGCACACAGACTGAAGTAGTTTAAGTCTTTGGTTCTTTTAATTGTGATGATTTTGGCTCACATTTAACCAAAACCCACCAATTCACTATCTCATCAAATCAGAATATGGTGACATGCCAATCAGCTGATCAACTCAAAACACCTGCAAAGGTTTCCTGAGCCTTCAAAATGGTCTCTCAGTTTGGTTCAATAGGCTACACAATCATGGGGAAGACTGCTGATCTGACAGTTGTCCAGAAGACAATCATTGACACCCTTCACAAGGAGGGGAAGCCACAAACATTCATTGCCAAAGAAGCTGGCTGTTCACAGAGTGCTGTATCCAAGCATGTTAACAGAAAGTTGAGTGGAAGGAAAAAGTGTGGAAGAAATTTGGCTACAGTTGTCGTATTCCTCTTGTTAAGCCACTACTGAACCACAGAGAACATCAGAGGCATCTTACCTGGGCTAAGGAGAAGAAGAACTGTACTGTTACCCAGTGGTCCAAAGTCATCTTTTCAGATGAGAGCAAGTTTTGAATTTCACTTGGAAACCAAGGTCCTAGAGTCTGGGAGAAGGGTGGAGAAGCTCATAGCTCAAGTTGCTTGAAGTCCAGTGTTAAGTTTCCACAATCTGTGATGATTTGGGGTGCAAATTCATCTGCTGGTGCTGGTCCATTGTGTTAAAAAAAAATAATAATAAAAATAAATCACTGCACCCGTTTACCAAGAAATTTTGGAGCACTTCATGCTTCCTTCTGCTGACCAGCTTTTTGAAGATGCATATTTCATTTTCCAGCTGGATTTGGCTTCTGCCCACACTGCCAAAAGCACCAAAAGTTGGTTAAATGACCATGGTGTTGGTGTGCTTGACAGGCCAGCAAACTCACCAGACCTGAACCCCCGGAGAGAATCTATGGGCTATTTTTAAGAGGAAAATGAGAAATGAGACCAAAAAATCCAGATGAGCTGAAGGCCACTGTCAAAGAAACCTGGACTTCCAGACCGCTTCAGCAGTGCCACAAACTGATCGCCTCCATGCCACGCCGAATTTAGGCAGTAATTAAAGCAAAAGGAGTCACTACCAAGTATTGAGTACATGTACAGTAAATGAACATACTTTCCAGAAGGGCAACAATTCACTAAAAAAAATAAAAAATAAAATGTATTTGTCTTATGAAGTATTCTAATTTGTTGAGATTGAATTGGTGGGTCTTTGTTAAATGTGAGTCAAAATCATCACAATTAAAAGTTAAACTACTTCAGTCTGTGTGCATTGAATTTATTTAATACATGAGTTTCACAGTTTAAGTTGAATTACTGAAATAAATGAACTTTTCCACGATATTCTAATTTATTGAGATGCACCTGTAAACTGGGCCAGTGTTTTGTCGGTTAAAACTGATACCACCTATTTTATGAATGTTTGACTAACTCTGCACTCTATGCAGTGAAAATAATACCACATATTGTAATGTTTTTTTCTTTCATCTCCTCTCTAGATGTATCATCCACCCTTGAAGTTTCAAGGAAAACAATAAGACAGAATTCACAGGCACGGTCTATCCGATGATATACGTATAACCACACAAACATGGAGGCTACATCTCTTCCAGAGTGATTCCATGATTGCTGTTGAAGAAATTATAATTCCCAAAATGCCAAACTGCCTGTTCCGTATCAGGTTTTTCTAGACAGTTATGTCTTCCCTTACATGACATAATCTGTACTCAGGTGACCCCCCTCTTCTAAAAACAGCATGAAGATGTCAGGCAGCTGCCGTTCTTAGCTTTTTGCAGTCCTAATAAAGACTTCTATGCCCAGACTCGAAGAGACAGTAGCAGAGAAGAAGAACGACGTCCTTATGAAGGCTTCAACAAACTCTGTTTAAAAATGTATGCTCGATTTCTAAGATCTTGACATTCCAATATGGCGATGATTGACCCTCTCTTTGAATGTTTTTGTTTCTTCCTTAACCTTTTTGTCACGTGTGTAATGAATGCAAATGTGTAATACGTGGACATGGAATGCACGAAACAAAAATATACATGTGTACATATATGAGATATATGATATCATATATATATATATATATATATATATATATATATATATATACATATATATGAATCCATATCTAGACAACTTTCAGAGTCTCTAAGGGTGAAGCCATGTGCACCTTGTGTAAAAAGCTGGTTATTTAATGTAAAACTATCGGTCAAGTGCAGAGGTCAGTAATATCAAAATGTTAGCATAGTCTTGTTTGTCTTTTATCAACCATCAAGCCATTTCTACCCTATTCCACATATTTTATTTTTATTTATTTATATATTTGCTTTAGTTTGTTATCAGTTTTGCCTAATTTTCTTTTAAATTAAGAGCCTTACTAATATTTTTTACTTGTATACCTCACATATGTTTTTTTAAAGTTCCATATCATCCTTACTTGATTTATTTTGCACAACTGTATACTGCTGAACATGTACATATCTCTAGTTAACACTGCTAATGTAAGATATTGATTTGTGTATTTATGGATTTATATTTCTGGTATTTCTTGTTTATTGTTTGGTTTTATTATTTATACCATCACATATTATTTTTTCTTGTCATTATTGATAATCTAAACTGTTTATAATATACAAAGTTGTTTTTCTCCCTGATGCAATAGCATGCTAATCCATACAGAGTATTTTTTTTTTTTTTGCTCATCCTCATCACAGACCTGATTGTCATACATAGACAGGTAAAAATAAGTTTCTACGAACCCCAATAAAATACACCATCACTCTCTCGTGCATCCAGAAGTTCCCCAAAACACATTTATCGGTATGTAGATCCACCTAGGAAATTTTTTTTAACCAATTTCAAATGTTCTATGCAATAATCCATGTAAAACCATTCCTACTCCAACGTCGCTCACCGATACTGCGTTACGATGGGTTCAAATACGACTAAGGACAGTTTGTATTTACCTTGTATGTATGAAAATAACAAACTAACTTTCTTTTTATTTCAATGGCATGTTTATGAAAGCCCTCGTCTTCCCTAGTTTTCAGGGAATCTGTTGCCAAAGGGTTTACTGTGTGGACTGTTGGTCTTGAGCATCCACCATCTCTGTTGCTTGCAGCATGATTCTGCTCAGCTCTCTTTGGCTCTTTGTAGTGCTGTTATTCTGTCTTTGTGTCTGCAGTTTGATCAGGTGACAAGTCGGGCACACAGCTTATGCACTCGTTATTTCGTCTCCTTCAGCAGGAAATGCCGTTTTACATCCGTGTTCGGCTGCAAATGTTATTGTGTCCACACTGAATTCACATCAAGTTCACATGAATTCACATCAAGCAGGTCTTTGTGCATTGTATATCTGTGATGTTTGAGAAAACCGACAGATGGAAAACAGAAACAGAAAACGACGAGATCTTAAAGATCTTAATTTGACAATGTTTTCACAGTCAAACGTATGCTTTGGAGAAGATTTAAGTAAGCAGACTTGCTGTAAACGTGGTCATTGCACAGTATGTAGCATATCCATGCCATTTATATGAAAATCAGGGCATGCACATGGAAAGCACAAACTGTCCATCACCATTCGAGTCAGGTAGCGTGCACTCGTTTGAATGTGTCACGAGGTGCGATGGTTAGAGGTGAATCTTTTCCTTTTGATACTGGAATGCTGTTTAGGCAATCATGACTATACTGAAGAAGAATAATAACTCTTCTACATCACCATGGAGATATTCAATAACAAGTGCATGAGCCAAAGTTGCCACCACAAAAGCCGGCCACAGTGATAGATAGAAATACTCCAACATGGACATATTCACACAAACAGGCATGTGCACACAGACACACACACACACACACAGTTATCCACACACAGACAAACTGTTGCTGTAAATACTGACTTTGGTTATTTTGTACAGTGTTTAAATATCATGAGTAAAATGATGGCCGTCTTGTGCAACTTCACGCCGGCCTTGCTGCCAACCTTTTGTGCTTTTGTGTATAAAAGAATAATGATGATTGTTGTTATTATTATTATGAGAAAAATATATCATAGTATATGTTGCTGGCTCTCAATGACTGTTGACTTACAATCTGAAAACATTTGGTCTGTGTAGGGATTGTATACATATTGTGTTTATTACATCTAAATACAATGAAAATATGTAAGTGGCTTCCATCATGACCGTGCCAGAAAAAAGGGTTTAGAGTGATTTAGCGGATGTGTTATAAATTCATTCGGGAATTGGGAAAAACAACATGAAAAAAAGAAGCAAAATGCTCTCGCGAATGAAATTTCACTCACTGTTGTACTGTAAGTGCAATGGGCTAAATGTGAGTCCAGTATTCATTGTGAAATATTGTGTTCTTTTCAATGTATTCCTGTTAAAAAGAAAAATTTTGGTGCATCATGTCATGTAATGTGATTATGAAAATAATGAATCTGCAATTTGTTTCCAGACTGGAAAAGAATAAAGACAAATACATAAAACTGACATTGTCTCTTGACATTGTCTCTTGATAGACTCCCCTCTATCAGTTAACATCTCATGAAGTCCAAAAGCTGTGTGTTTGTAAGAAACAAATCCATCATTAAGGTATTTTAACTTCAAACCATTGATTCCGGCTAAAATGCTTAATAAGTCTACCAGTGAATTTTTTTGTCTGAATCAGGAGAGAAATATGCGCAGATTAAGTTCCATATAAAAGTGAACTAATAATTGGATCATTGGAGGAAGCGTTATTATGTATTATAGTTTGTCCAGAAGTGACAGTTTAAAATTAAAATGCCTTTTTTAACAAGCATATTTTCACTTCACAAGATGCTAATTGATGGACTGGAGTGGCTCATTTAAGAGTTTGTTTAAATGCCTAACCCTGCGTACTACACTGTGATTGTGTAATTCCTCTCAGAAAATTTGTGCTACATA
This sequence comes from Carassius gibelio, assembly GCF_023724105.1. NCBI lineage: Eukaryota > Metazoa > Chordata > Actinopteri > Cypriniformes > Cyprinidae > Carassius > Carassius gibelio. The sequence goes on from NC_068406.1 coordinate 10,337,367, forward strand.
TGTGAATTACTTTAAATCATGTGGAATGGCCTTTCTTTATTTTCCTGATTAAATATCAATAGATCTGATTCACAATGTAACTTATTTTGGCCTGATCGCATCTGAACTGATCACAGTTTTGTTTTCCATTTGAAATGGAATAATGGAATAATGGAATAATGGAAAAATACATTTCCCCGCTCACATTGTAAAAACACATGGGTCACTTGTTGCATATTGCATATTTAGAAATTGCATATTCATAGGCAAAAACTTTTTGATATGACCTCTAGGTGTCAGCAGAGGACCATTGTTTCAATGTGAGCTTTCATATCTTGAAAATGTGATAGCTTTGAAATATGGAATAATTTTGCAGTTTCAAATAGACTGCGGCTCTCTATAAATTGGTTTGAATCAAAAATCATAATCACTCACACATGATCAATATTTTGTGATCGGGTAGCCTACTTAAATTCTTTCCCCAAAGGCCACAAACACGGGCAACAATTGATTTTGTTTTGCAATCAGTGTCCCCAGTGAAAGAAATGATGGGGAAAATAATGATTCTGTGGGGAAAAAAACACTAGATTTATTTACAAGATCTCTGCTTGCTTTAAGCTATAGGCTACAGAGATTTTACAAAAACTGTACTTCATATCGTTGTACAAGATCAATGGAGCGTTTGAGGAAAAGTGATCAACTAAAACGAGTGTGAAGAGTGTTATAAGAGCTCAAGCCTCGCCTTGCCTTCTGTTAATGGACATTATGGTGTGTGTTTTTGTAAGTGTGTAGGCTACGTGTTTTCTTGTCCACCCACTGTCACACACGCTTACCGTCAACATTCTCTAAATCCCTCCGCAGCAGGAAAGCTTGTGTGTGAAGAGACATTACTCACATCACCGAGGGACTAACGGAGCTGCTTGGTAAGGTTGAGTCATGCACAGGCTAATCAAGTCATTTGCTGTAAACTTCGCAAGATACATTGAAATTAACATGAACTTTTAGAAGAAACAGAGTTAAAGCTGCTGAAAGTGACTGTAAACAGACGGTCACAAAGACTTTTTAATTTATCCTTTATACAGCATATATTTTTCTCTATCATTACGAACACTATATGGATTTAAATGTCTTGTAATTCTATTTCCAGGATGGTCACTGGTCACAATGATCTTGCTCTCCTAAATCGTGCACACGGTCCTCTTGTAAAACATCGGTTATCTTCTTTTTTAATAGTCAACGTCCAGTTCATTGTATAGAGAGAGCTCTGACAGTCTCCACCCTTGAGCAATAAGCATCACGTCCAGTGTTGCCAACTTCTTTAAATGGAAAGTAGCTAAACCCTGACTGAAAAGTCGCTAAATGTCGCTAGATGACGTCACACGCTAATTAGCATATTCATGACGTAAGTGCGTCATATTATCTTGCCCTTTCTGTGCTCATGTAATGCATTTTAAGGCAGCTAAAATTTTCAATACAAGTTTTTAATTATTATATTTTAATGTTTCTGTTGTCCGACAACGGAATTAATATTATAATGAATGAAACGCGGTCCATTAAGACTACATAACCAGCTCTCAAATCCTATTTATGACAATGTCTAATGAAATCACATACACATAAGATTAAGATAATGATTGTACTGTGATTTCGGCTATACTTGTATGTAAAATAGAGTTAGAAGCAACAGAATATATTTTTTAACTGAAAGTGCTGCTCCTCTCTGCTCGCCGAACATAACAGATGAACAGAGAGAGAGGCGTGTGTGCACGCTGGGAGAGGAGAGAGAGAGAGAGAGAGAGAGAGAGAGAGAGAGAGAGAGAGAGAGAGAGAGAGCTCGTGCGGCAGTGTCGGAGAGTCTCAGAGACTAAATAAGGTCTGTCAAAAAAAAAGTCGCTAGATTTGTCGCTAGTCGCTTTTTTGGAAAAAAGTCGCTATGGGGGTCTGAAAAGTCGCTAAATCTAGCGACAAAGTCGCTAAGTTGGCAACACTGATCACGTCTGAGCGAGCGCTGGAAGGGAAGTCTGTGACAGTCAGCCAATCAGAAATCACCGGAGGCATCAAAGCCAATTACTGCAGGGGTCACATGACCACACTTGGCCGCATATGATTGGCATGACCACAGACGGTGAGCAGCTCATCCGTCAACTTAATGCAAACTTCTTAGATGTGACCTTCACACACACAGTTCATAATGAGAACAGCAGTTATTGTCAGCAGTTAAGTAGAAGAAAAAAATATTATAGGGGACACCATAGAAGGTTACAAAACTAATGCTGTTTGTGTGTGTGTGTGTATATATATATACCTTGTTTTAACCCTTTTCTTTTCTTGTCTATCATATTCTTGAAAACAACAACAACAACCTGGTTACGTGTTCTGTACTAGACTGAGTAAATATATATATATATATATATATATACTGTGTGTGCGTGTGTGTGTGTGTATGTGTATGTGTGTGTTTGCAGGCATTGTTTTGTGTGGTAATATGAAAAAGTTGTGTAAAAATTGCTGTTTGTGTGTGTGTGTGTGGGGGGGGGGGGGTCACAACTTAACCTTGTTTTAACCCTTGAGCTTACCGTGCAATACAATATAAGCTACATACATGCATGACAACGCCTCGTGGGGTTGACGGCTCGTCTCTTGTCACTATTTGTCCTGGCCCTTTAAATCTGAAGCTCATTTATGCGCTCGGGGGCGGAGTTTGTGTACGAGTGTCCAATAAGAGAGCGGAATGCTGAGGCTGGCGTGGATGCTGGACGTGGGACGCTGATGCTGATGCTGGGGGGACCCGCACAGTGATGGAGCGGCGACGACGCTGAAAAGGTAACGGAACGTGATCTAAGACACCCTGGCATCCATTCACCCCAGTTAGTTGGGATTTATATTAAAGGAGTGAAATTTATGTCGGAATCATCGGTTTGAGCTAATTATATTATTTTTGAATGATGGGAAATAAGCTTAAATCCGCTGTAGTATGAACGAGATGAAGCGTCGCTCGATGGTGTTTCAGTAGCATTTGGTTTAGGATCAATTCATACTCTGGTTCTGGTTCAATATATGAGCACGCGTTCATATTAGTGTTAAATTATCTTTATAAACGGTTGATATTTTCTGCATGAACGTTTCTGTGTGCGGTCTAAATGAGAATAATTCGATGTTAATGTTAGAAATTACATTTCTTAAGCTTAATAATATTAAAAACGCCTATCTTTTCTTATCTCAATTAAGGTGCACTACTTTTTCATGTATATTGCATTTGGTGTTTTATTTTTTATTATTTATTCAAAGATTTCTTCTCAATTAGGAAAAACATAGGCATGTATGACCTGTCAGCCTCTAGGAGTGATTTTTGGGGGATGATTGACATTGGTCAAAGCCAATCAGAAAACAGATGTTATCCACACAGCCAGTGGCTGAAGGATGAGGGAGGGCTTAATTAACATGCGGCTTCTGTCTGATCTTCAGACGTTCAAATAATTTATTGGTGTTTAAAAAGTGTTTCTGGCAACCCCTTGAATACAAAGGGACATTATGTGATATTTTATCACAATGTGACCAGCAGACATCTGGAAGCAATGGATTTGTATAATGTGAATTGTCACCATTGCTTCAAAATAATTGTATTTGATATTTTATTAAGCCATACTTGAAATGAGAAACATCACCTTGTTTTATACTTGGGAATTTTGGTCAATTTGAAAATTGGTCTGTAAATGTCATGGGAATTCCTTTATATAAACATTTTTATAGATATGCACAGATCTGGGTTTAAACCATGCTTGTTTAACTCGCATTCCATGCAACAGATGTATTGCTTGGCCGGTTTCTCTTTTAACATGTCGTGTTATTGAAGTCTGGGTAATTTGCCCTTTGTGGCTCTATGCACACACTGTTTTCAGCGTCAGAGTGGGTGGCAGAGAGAGAGTCAGTGGCTCTTGATATGCACCCTGCCACCTTGATTAAGCCATTTATGCTGGAAAGCAGCTTGCTCCTATATATTACTGGCCAAAAAAAGCTCTTTCCGTCATTAATTTCTCATTCAGAAGTTTCTCTGCTGACATTAATCAGCTTAGTCTCTGTTAGGTACTTCAGTTGAGACCAAAAGCAGCATTGCTTGTTTAATTTATGCTGTTAGCAGATACTTTCATCCTAAATGACTTACAGTTCATTCAAAGTATACATCTTATCATGTGTTCCCTGGAAAGCAAACCCATGACCTTGATTTTGGAACAGGAAATGAAGCCTCAGAAAGTGTAGTTTAATTAGTGTTTCCTGAGGCAAACATGATACGCTCACGCCAAGGTTTGAACAAACTGGGCATAACTCACCCTCCGGCGTTTGTGCCTCAGATGTGAGGGATACCACTGGAATTGGCAATTTCACTGGAATTGGCTTAGCCTACATCAACGAGGAAAAAAAAATGCTACTGTAGAAACTTGTTTAGCAATTGATTCTAAAGTATCTTACCATAAACGGTTGCCTTAGATTAGTGTTTTACAATAAAACACTGTCAGTTATATGTTTTTTTTTTTCCAAGTTAAAAACCATTTTCTCCATTTTGTTATTAATATTGCAGATTGTGATGTTTTGTGACATTTTGTGTTATTTAGTTTATTGCATTATTTTAGTGTTACGTGTTACCCTGATGGTGTTTTGTCTTTGTATGACCCTTCAAACCATCTATATACAAATACCGGTCATGTGTTATTGACTAGCCCCTTGCTAAGAACTCTGATTCAATATGTGGCTTTCTATTTTACCACCGGTATTATGATGGTGGTTATAAGAACATTTTAAGGTAAAAGCTTGGTGATTAACAATCCCATGATAGCTGAAACATTGCCACTATATATATTTTTTTTTTACCATGAATTTCTGGCTGCCGTTTTTACTGTATATTTAACAGGAGAGTTCTGACTCGTAACAGTAAGCAACCATCCAGAAAAGGATTTTGCACTTGCAAGCAAGAAAAAAAAAAGGGAAAAATCTTGGCATTCGGGTGCAGCCCTTTCCCTTTTTTTCCCTGTTTGTCCAGTATGGCATACTACATATGGTCTCCATCCGGAAAGATGAAGGCCGAATGTGTCCTTTCTCTGGCACGGAAGTGCACAGATGAGCAGGCCATCTGCAAGACCAGCTTCATTTAATGTCAGCATAAATGTACATTTCTCACGCTCTCTCGCTCCATCACATGCCAATGAATGCCCACACATCCTCACTTTTCATACGAGTGAAAACAGGTGTGCTCTCCTCCATCATCTCAGTCACTGTTGCCATAGCAACCCTCTCCACAGTATCAGCATCATCCCTGCGAGCAGCAAGTGGTCCCCACCTCTAAGAAAAACTGCAGGGCACTTTTCATTTTGACTCATCTTTCTGAAGAATAGACACCAGTGTTATCTTGAACCCACCTCAGTCAGAAATTTGAAGGAAGTTACGTTGTCTCTAAAGTGAAAAAGAATACAATGTCTCATTTTGTTTCACAACGGAACTTAATACGTCTTTGCATTTTGATTAGCTCTAGGCTGTTGTAAATGAAAAAGAAGAATTGTTCCAGACAGTACTCTAAGCCGCTTTGTTGCAGCCATTTTGAAGTGTTTGACTGCATTTTGAAGTGTGTGACTTCTCTTTTCTTCTCTAGGATGCTGTAAACACCCTTGTCGATCTGTGAAGGGGCTTTTCTTACAGACTCTCAGTGTTACAGAACCTCGGGAGATGTATGGCAGTGCGCGTGCCGTTGGCCACATCGAGGGCAGCCCTGCTCGCTCCCCTCGGCTGCCTCGCTCTCCTCGGTTGGGCCACCGTCGAGCCAACAGTGGCAGTTCAGGCTGCAAGACCTTATCCATGGAGAACATCCAGTCCCTCAACGCTGCCTACGCAACATCTGGCCCAATGTACTTGAGCGACCATGAAGGCGTCGGGTCCACGGCTACTTACCCTAAAGGCACCCTGACGTTCGGTCGGGCCACGAGTCGAGCGATGTACGGCGGTCGGGTTACAGCCATGGGCAGCACCCCTAATATCGCAACGGCGGGACTCCCACACGCCGACCTGCTGTCTTATGGAGATCTGGGCTCACTGTCTATGCTCCACCACCAGGGGACGCCGTCGGCCCTGCTGCGACAGGCGGTTAGGGGCAGTGGAGGTGAACTTTTGGAGCTCCAAGCACAGCTGCGGGACATGCATAGGGAAAATGAGCTACTACGGAGGGAGTTGGACCTGAAGGACAGCAAGCTGGGCTCTTCCACCAATAGCATCAAGAGCTTCTGGAGCCCCGAGCTGAAGAAAGAACGTGTGATGAGGAAAGAGGAGGCAGCTCGCACATCAATCCTTAAAGAACAGATGCGAGTGACCCACGAGGAGAATCAGGTTAGGATGGTTACCTTACCTTACATGCAGAATGATAAGGAGTTATGCTTGAGTTAAAATAAGGGTTCTTTAGAGGTTTAAAAATGTTCTCTAATAATATCAGATCGTTCTGTAAGACCGTGAGTGGAACCTTTATTTTCATTAGGAGTGAATTTTGCTAAGCTGTATAAATAATACATTATGGCATTTATAGATCATTTATTGTCTATTCATGGCTTTTGATGCACGCAACTGTTCAAAAGAATCCTAAGGAAACTGTATCACTGTTTCCAGAAAAATATTAAGCTGCTATTTTCATAATTGATTATAAAAATAAATGTTTTTTTTTAGCACCAAATCAGCATATTATAGCATTTTCTGCTTATTTTTTTATCACAGAAATAAATTACATTTTCAAATGTGTTAAAATAGAAAACAGTTATTTTAAATTAAAATTTTCTGTATTTTTGTTCAAGTATTGGTGAGCTTGAAAGACTTATTTGTATAACATAAAATACTGCGCTGACCCCGAACTTTTGAACAGTAGCGTATGTTAGTACATAGATTAAAAAAAAAAAGTTCACCCAAAAATTAAAATTCTGTCATTAATTGCTCACCCTCATGTCGTTCCAAACCCATAAGACCTTCGTTCATCAAAATAAAAATGCTCATGCATTTTTGTTTTCTTTGCACACAAAAAGTATTCTTGTAGCTTCGTAAATTTACGGTTGAATCACTGGACTGTTTTAATGATGTCTTACTACCTTTCTGGGTCTTGAACTTGTCAGTTGCGTTGCTGTCTATGGAGGGTTAGAAAGCTCTCAGATTTCATCCAAAATAACTTAATTTGTGTAATGAAGGTCTTACAGGTTTGGAACAACATGAGGGTGGGTAATTTATGACAGAATTTTTGATGCTATCTCATGACCAAATCATACGTATTTTACGAGGTGGCTAATTTGAATGAATTCGTACGCGCTCACTAGTACGGTGTTGTACGATTTGTCTAGACCCCAGTGTCAGGTAGTTTTAGGGGTGGGATTAGGTGTAGGTCATTCGTACAAATTCATACAAATTGTGCAACTTGTAAAATACGTACGATTTAGCACAAATTGTATGAATTTGTACGAATGAGGTCATACAAATTCATATGAATTAGCCACCTCGTGAAATATGTACGAACTGCCATGAGATCAGGCTGGAATTTTCAGTTCTGGGTGTACCATAACTTTAACCCCAAAAAATCAAACTGTCATTGCTTGCTCACCCTCATGTTAGACAAATCCGTATTATTTTTCTTTCGTCCGTGGAAGATAAAAGTTGATGACAAAATATTTGAAAAATTAAGTGTAAATTGGTCTAAATTACTCTTTTTTTATTAATGTCACACAGAAAACCAAACAGGTTTGAAACGACAAGATGGTGAATAAATGATGACAGAATGTTCATTTTGGGTTAACTTTCTCTTCAAGACTTTTTTATTAGCTGGCGATCAGTAAAAGTTGCCTGCTTGAGGGATATGCCTTATAATATGCCTTATATGCTTTGTCTTTGCATTCTTGTGTTGCCAAGGTTGCTCTTCCTGTCTCCAGTTTTGGTGTCATCTGTGGGCTGTGTTCCTTTCTTCTCCTCTGTTCTGTGTCTCACTCAACTGTGTAATCACACTCTCACTCTTTTTTTCCACCCACTCTCATGCTCTTTAAGTCTCTTCACAGCTGATTTCTTCTTTGGGTTGTCTGTCTTTTATGTGGCACTTCTGGAAAGAGGCTCTTATAATCATTAATATTTCATCATTTAATCGGATGTGGCTCTCTGTCAATGAACACACCAAAGGCACAGATACTGAAACACACAATTTTAGACAGTTCTGGCTGAAAATACAACTCATTCAAAGCCATTGTAGAATGGCATATATTTGCATACGTGTGACCGCACATGACATGAATTCTATATTTAATCTGTCAAGTTGCTATAGAGTGCAACAGTGCCTGCCCACGTTTTCAGCAGTCTTGGTTCTGTAGATATACTTTCCATGTATTATTCCCAAAGAGATTTTAAAACAGTCTTCATTACAAATGTTACAAGCATGAACCAAGCCAACCAGCTAAAAGGTTAATTAACACATTTTAATTTGAAGTCAAAAAGTATTTGAAATGAAACAAAAAGACAAAGTCTTTGTACTTGCCGGCCTTTAATGAAGGAAATAATTCAGTTCCAAACATTGCGAATAGTATACTTGATTTAAAAATAATAGAGAAACATAAACCTGTTTATGAAAGACCTCTCATACTTTATTGATTAAATACTTACAAAAATGTGTGATGGTTCAAGACCACTCTCATACATTCAACAGTTGTGGATCGGAGATATTTGTTTTCTCACAGTCTCACCTCGTCCGGTCTATCTGAGTTTTTGAGAGTAGGGCAGTGGCCTAGTTAATCACACTCCGTCAGCACGCTGCACGCGACCTGTAGATGAAGAAATGTCAAGGACAAATGCTTGTCTGAGAGACTTTGTTTTCTTTCATCTGATTCCTTGTCGTCTCTTTTTCTCTGTCTCTTTCATCCAGCTCTCTTTTTGGCTCCTGTCCTGTCACACATCCTCACTCTGTGCTTCTTCCTCTCTCTTCCTCGTCCTATGTCCTCTCCATCCATCTTGTTCTCTGTTACTCTATCCACTCATCCCCTAAGGCACCATATGGTATTTTCACCATATGGATCTTGTATATCGTAAATACCATATCGAGAGTCTTGCATTTGACTGAATTGTAAAGGTGCATCTCAATAAATTTGAATGTTGTGGAAAAGTTCATTTATTTCAGTGATTCAACTCAAATTGTGAAACTCATGTATTAAATAAATTCAATGGAAATAGACTGAAGTCTAGAGAAGTTTAAGTCTTTGATTCTTTTAATTGTGATGATTTTGGCTCACATTTAACAAAAAGTTCACTATCTCAGCAAATGTTTCCTTAACCTTCAAAAATGGTCTCTCAGTTTGGTTCAATAGGCTACACAATCATGGGGAAGACTGCTGATCTGACAGTTGTCCAGAAGACAATCATTGACACCCTTCACAAGGAGGGTAAGCCACAAATGTTCATTGCCAAAGAAGCTGACTGTTCACAGAGTGCTGTATCCAAGCATGCAAACAGAAAGTTGAGTCGAAGAAAAAAATGTGGAAGAAAGAGATGAACAACCAACCGAGAGAACCGCAGCCTTATGAAGATTGTCAAGCAAACTGGATTCATGAATTTGAGTAAACTTCACAAGAAATGGACTGAGGCTGTGGTCAAGGCATACAGACGTGTCAAGGAATTTGGCTACAGTTGTCGTATTCCTCTTGTTAAGCAACTACTGAACCACAGAGAACATCAGAGGCATCTTAACCTGGGCTAAGGAGAAGAAGAACTGTACTGTTGACCAGTGGTGCAAACTTCTCTTTCCAGATGAGAAGTTTTCAAACTTCTGAATCCCAGAGAGAATCTATGGGCTATTGTTAAGAGGAAGATGAGAAATGAGACCAAAAAATCCAGATGAGCTGAAGGCCACTGTCAAAGAAACCTGGACTTCCATACCAACTCAGCAGTGCCACAAACTGATCACCTCCATGCCACGCCGAATTTAGGCAGTAATTAAAGCAAAAGGAGTCACTACCAAGTATTGAGTACATGTACAGTAAATGAACATACTTTCCAGAAGGCCAACAATTCACTAAAAACATTTTTTTATTGGTCTTATTAAGTATTCTTATTTGTTGAGAATTTGTTGTGAATTGGTGGGTTTTTGTTAAATGTCAGCCAAACTCATCACAATTAAAAGAGCTAAAGACTACTTCAGTCCGTGTGCATTGAATTTATTTAATACATGAGTTTCACAATTTGAGTTGAATTACTGAAATAAATTAACTTTCCCACAACATTCTAATTTATTGAGATGCATCTATATTTCACATTGAAATTTACTTATATTGTATTGCTAAGTGGTCAGTTGTGTTGTGTTTCGCATTCATCTCACTAAACTACTCTCAGTTGAGTTAAACCAGGTTTCAATTCGTATTTAAATTAAATCATTGCCATTCATTTAAACACAACAGTCCTCCTTTCCATGCAAATTAGGCTTATTGTGTTGTTCACAAAAGTACATTTGCCTACCGCAGTTATTGGTGTGGTTTAATTAAAAGAGATGTTTGTGAACATTTTCTAGTGATTTTGGCAGCAGTTATTGATCAAATTACAGTGAAGAGACCTATTTCCTGATGCACAGTGAAACCAAATGCACTTTATGCATTTTCAAGAGACAGTTCAGGTGGCTAGATTGTGCAAACATCATTATGCACTGTTTTGACCATGTTTGTGCAGTTGCCTGTTTTGCATAATTCCTTTTGAGATTTGGATGTGAAAACAGTTCAGAACAGAGAACAGTTCCCCAAATCTTGTAATGTGTCATTGCATATTGCACATCTGTTTTGTTAGAAAAGAGAAGTAAACTAAGACTAATTTAACTAAAATAAATAGCTGGAATATGCCATTTGCTGAAATATTCAGTTTCTACTCTGCAGAATTTTATTTGACTAAAAAGCATAATTTCCTTGCAAAGAACTAGTGAATCATTTCAATTATTATCACATTTTCTAGATAAAAACCCTCCAGTTCATGTATTCATGTTGTATGTCTGAAAGGCACCAGTGAAGATGAAGACTACAGAATGCATAAACTAGCAGTCCTGGGGTGAAAATGGGTTTCATAATGAAACTGAAGAAAGAAGGGATGATGCAAAATATGGCGGAGTGTTGCTGAAGATTCTGTCTTAGGTCACTAGAAACTGAATCTTGTGAGGAAGTTGATTATCAACAGGTCAGTTTCTACACAAGGCCAATTTAACGTTGTAGTGGCTTAATAAAAGCCCTGGGCAAATACATTATTTAAGAAAAAAATGCAGTGAACAAAATGACATCTAAATAACCTGAATGACCTGAAGCAAATACAGCCTGGAAGAAAAGGATAAAGTCACACTCATTGCTCAGGAGATTTACTTCTCATGTACTGTATTCTTCAAAATAGAGGTTCCTTCTTGCCATTGATGGATCCATAAAAAAACATCCATAGAACTTTTTCATCACCCAAAAGGTTCTTTGTAATAGAAGTAGTTAGATTATTAAAAATGTCCTTTACATTAACTGGTTCTTTTTTTAACTGTTCGCTGAAAGGCTCCTTGAGGAACCAAAAATGGTTCTTCTTTGGTATCATTGCGAAAACTCTCTTTTGAAACCTTAATTTTTAAGATTTAAGATTTATCTGTACTATTAAATGCTAATACTATTAAATGTGACATATGTGACATATGTTACTATGTGACATATGTGACATATGTTACTATTAAATGTGACATATGTGACATATGTGCTGTAATTCCATCTACCAACCCAGGAAATATAAAAAAGGAGACTTCCTCGGCAAGCTTGTGAAAAAATAATGTAGAAAGGATATCTTATTATAATATTACTGCCTATTAATCTGCACATTTCCACCCTTGGTGCTGCCATTGTGTTTCACAAGCAACAACGATGTACCAGTTCTATAATGGCATGGTGAAAGTACAAGCAAAGCATGCTAACTTTTCTGTGTTTGACTGCACTGACGAGCACAGAACACTATAGACTCATTCAGACTGTCAGCCTAAATCCGATTTTGTGCATATCTGGTGGACAGTAACTGACTGATTGTCTGATAGACTGATTGTCTTTTTCCGCTTGACTTAAAGTTCGCAACAACACAAGCTTGTTTCTGCAAAGAAATGTATTATATTTTCTACAAAAATGCGATTTGAATTGGATTTTAAACCACATATGAATGTAGATCCAAATGGATTTCATGTAGTTTGTTGCCCTTCAGACTATCTAATTATGATAAGATTTCAGATTTGCACAAAAATCAGATTTGGGCTGACAGTCTGAACAAGGCTCATTTAGAGTCCCAGGTTCAGAGGAGACAAGAGAGCAGTGATTTATTGATTTATTTATATTATTTATATCTGTATATTAAGCTTTTGACACACAGATTTCTGTGCACGTGCTTCGGATGTGTGAGCTCAGAAAACCAGATCAGACCAGAAAATTTGAAGTTTAAAGGAACACTCCGACTTTTTGGGACTTTAGCTTATTCACAGTATCCCCCAGAGTTAGATAAGTCCATACATACCTTTTTCATTTCTGTGCGTTCTGTAAGTGTTATTTGACGCACCCACCGCTAGCCTAGCTTAGCACAAAGACTGGATGTAAATGGATATTGTTAGCATAGTAATCCCAATAAGTGACAAAATAATGCAAACATTTTCCTATTTACATGTTGTGATCTGTATAGTCACAGCGTGTACAAATAACAAGGCTTAATGAGACAGAGACCATTTTTAATCGTATAAATACTGGGAACTATATTCTCACTAGGTGTAGGAGCACAGCTAACGTTACTTGGGCGGAGTGGATACTTGGGCGGAGTGATTAGCGCAGCACACGAAACGCGCCTTGGTGAGGAGCAGAGTTCGCTCAGAGTTGGAGTAATAGAGTCAGCAATTACTAGATAGTAAATTTATAGTGTACAATTATGGGTGTTTGCTGTATTGCAAAAAGCTGCGACAATAAACAGGGGAGACCAGGTAATACTATGATGTTTCATAGAATTCCAACCCAAAACGCTGACCTGATGAATCAATGGCTACTTGCTCTGGAAATAGATCCAAACACACCTGTAAACACCATCACAAAGTATTTTGTTTGCTCTGAACATTTTACTGTAGACGACTATTTTGGAAAAAATGCAAGTTGCCACAAGGACCATGAAACGTGTGCTAAAGGATACAGCCATCCCATCGATAATAAAGACAGGACAAATTGGATCACCTGTTGCTGCGGTAAGTGTTCCGTTATGTTTTGAGATGACTAACATTAGCCATACTGTAACAGTGCCATGCTAATGTAATCTAACCTTAGTAGTGACACTATTACGTGAATAGGGGCTCTGTGTATCCCCTTTATTGTTATTATTGTGTTGCCATCAACACACTGCTCGTGATCATTATAACAAAATCACTTACTTGGTGGACAGCTGACCATTAGGTTCACTCGGCATGGGCCGTTTCTTCCAGTTGATCTTGTCACAATGGGAAAAAAAATGACAACTGCCGGGTGTATTAGGGCAGAGAAATCTTCCATGGTAGTGACGCAAATATTTTGATTGTCATCAAGCCTTGACATTGATGGCAATACCCGGTCCCATTCATTACAACAAAGGCACTCGGATTCTGTTGGCATAGGTTGGCATGTTCCACATTTACAGCACCAGTCTGTGTTCGTTCTGATTCTCCCTTTGACATCTTGTCTTACAGCTTCCAAAGTTTGTAACTCCTCGTCTGTGTATTCTGGCTCAAAACTATATGGTTCTGGATCTTGGTTTGATACACAGTAAAATTCCTCTGAGTCTGACAATTCCTCAAAGTCAGCCATGATCACGAGTCACGTCTAGCACTTTCACTTGTTTTGTTTACGGAACCATCAACTAGCGCGTCAACTAGTGCATTATTTTGTCACTTAATGGGATTACTATGCTAACAGTATCCATTTACATCCAGTCTTTGTGCTAAGCTAGGCTAGCGGTGGGTGCGTCAAATAACACTTACAAAGAACGCACAGAAATGAAAAAGATATGTTTGGACTTATCTAACTCTGGGGGATACTGTGAATAAGCTAAAGTCCCAAAAAGTTGGAGTGTTCCTTTAAACTTATATTGTTTGTAACATGATTTCTGTATGATAGATATGATAATCAAAATCAAACAGATGTTTTTAGCAGAGTATCTGAGGAACGAGCTGTAAAGGCACAACTCTATTGTGGAAAAGGGGGCGGGGAGCAGCATCTCATTTGCATTTAAATATGCATGCATGACAACAACTGTCCTGCTTTCACCCAAAATAGGCATTTTCAAAATGATATAATAAATGATATGTGGGGCATTCTGAGCTAAAACCCCACAGACACATTCTGGGCACACCTAAGACTTATATTGCATATTACACATAAAAAGGTGAATAATAATCCTTCTTTAAATCTGAGCACAGTGTTGAGATCTTTCCTGAAACTCCAGAGGAGACATATTTGAGATTAGCAGGTATTTCTCAAAAGATAAATGTAAGAAGCAGCATATTCTGATTATTTCATGGCTCTGTATTAAAAGAGAATATCACCTTGCATCTAGTTTGCATAAATATAAAATTATTGCAAGCATTATTGAGGAGCAGATGTGTGGCGTAGAATGCAATCATGGTTACAATGCAGGGGATACTGGAACAGGGACACTGAAATACACAAATGAGATTGGATATGCAAGTTAGACAGGCTTATGCTCAGCCAATCTGTGAAAATATGTGTGTGTGTGTGTGTGTCTCATTTCTCCTTTGCATGATACTGTCCCTTCTTCTGAGTCCTCAAGGTTAAATCAGGATGGTGTCACCACAGCTCCCAGCAAACACCTGTGCAGGCGTGTGTATGTGTGTTCGTGCAGTGCCCAGAAAATGGGAAAGGACATTAGCAGAGCTGTAGGTACATATCCAGTGACAGTGCTACCGTGACACAGTTAGTGCCCTGTGGTGGAAAGTTACAAGATTAGACATGCAAGAGGTTTCTTATGAAGCCCTTGGAGTTAAGATTACGTGATCAGACATTGTATGCATGTTATTATGTATTTGTTTACCTGTTTATTTGAATATAAATGCCGGAAATCGTTCATAAAATGTGTATTTTAAATGCAGTGTAGGTTTCTTTGAAAAAAAAAAGCATCTGCCAAGTGCATAAATGTAAATGTAAAATGACTCATGACTATTTTTCAAAGAGGCTTATGAACAAAATATGCAAACAAAAACGATCCAAAAGATGCACAATATCCAAGAAGAGATATGAAAATGTAGGTACAAATAAAATGGTTTGCATCAGCTTAACCATAAACATAAAATGTTCTTACCTGACAGTTATCATTACAATAAGTCTACTATTTTACTTATAATTATACATTTATATAATCTCATGATTGGTATTTTCTGTTTATATTTGTATATTAGTATAGATTTTTTAATATATTTATATTATATAATTTTTATATATTATAATTTCCTTAACCAGCATCATATATATTAAATTGTAAATTTACTTTACAAAATTATTTTCTGTCCCTCAAAGTGCACATTGTAATATATTTTAGCATTTAAATGTTTTAAAAAAATATACTTAAAATATATATTGGCTTAATCAACCTTTTTTAATCATATCTTTCAGAATTTGAAAGTTTAAACAAAATATATTTTTAATTTGAAAAATAGATTTCCTCTTTTCATCATACAGTTAGCATAATTTTGAAATGTATTAACATTTTTGCCCCTCGAAGTACATACGGTAATATATTTGGGCATTTTAAGGTTTAAACAAATCATATTTTCAATTTAAAAATATATTTCCTTAACCAACACTGTTTTATCATCATATATATTTAACATTAATTTTGTATATATTCTGCAAATGCTCCTTTATTGCCTTCTTTTTTATGCTTTTAGTATTCTGGACACTACAATAAATATATAAATATTAAACTTGTTAGATATCCATCTACCCTATTTCTGCAAGCAAGAGAGTGAACAACAGCCATTGAAATTGCAAGAGCAAAGATTGTAATAAGATGGAAGGGTATTTTTTTTTTTTTTTTTTTTTTTTGTAATAAGTGCTAATCAATTTCAAGAATTTTCTCAATATTTTGGGCTGACCTTCAGTCTTATAGTGTACACTAGGCCTAGTCCACCCAGCACGTCTGGACCTCAAGGACACTTGTGCATGTACTGAAGAAGCCGGCTTCACAAGGAGACACGGCAGGCAGGATTATACAGCAGCGGTCACCAGACACACGGCATCACATGCTGTTAACAGTGCTTCATTTTCACACCCCTCCTCGTGGCCACATGTTCCTGCTGTGATTCTGGAGGTGGGCAGGTGAAGGGTGGGCCGCAGTGATGCTGATCAGGGAAGGGTATCACTTTGGAGGCTCAGAATGCCATATGAAGCATACTGTGCATAGTATACCATGCCCAGTATGCAGATTTTATGAATGAAATACTCTTGACATACTACATTTGCCAAATGTGCAGTATGCAACTAGAGCACAGAACATGGGATGCTGCATCCCATAAATACAATGTGCTCAAGTTGACTTTTACATCACCAGAGTGATAGAGTCATTATTTACAGTACACAGAATTTGATACAAATCTTATTTCAAAGTTACAAGTAGACGCAGCTCGCTGAATTAAACATGCATCATAGTGAGGTCTTGAGACAACAAAAATAATCTGAAACGGGTCGTAATAATGTTGCTCTTGACTTTCCATTAAGTCTGGTAAATCCTTTTGGTCAGTGGGTTGAGAAAAGGTATTGATGTAAATAGACTAGCAACCTCTTGATCTTAGTCTAGTTCTCCTAAAACGGTCCTCTCATCTTAGATTGATGGTTTCCGTGCTGTTAATATCTGGGCTTTGATGAATGATTGGGTTCATCCGTTGGGTGGCTTGCGCTTGGTGCTAATGACTCTTTTGTAGCTCAGGACTCCGAGGTGAGATGAACGGATGAGTGAGAATGTCTTATGGGCTCAAGTGTGGTTGGTTATTTTTGAGGTCTTTCTCTCTCTCTCTCTGTCTCCTCCTCTGTTTCTCTGCCTTCTTTTTCTGCTTTCTCAATTTCTCGGCTCCACGGGTGCCTGAAAGAAAGCCAATACAAAAAGGATTAGTGGAGGCTGACTTGTTTTTGATTTGTACAGTAACAAGATTTGATGGCCTGTGTTTAAACACGATGGTGTCGAAGAGAATAATGATCCACACAGCATGTTTCAGCATGACTGAGAAAGCTAATGGAAAGACTAGATTTAAATCATGAATTTAATGCTTAAAATTAATAAACCTTGCTCACTTTCAGTCACCACTGTTCTGTTGTCATCTAGCATCTCAGAACCGCATTTACGGTACCACAGAGTGATTATAGTTTTTATTCATATTATGAATAATTTTTTGATCAGTTTTCATTTTAATTTTAGTTGAGTTTTATTTCAGTTTTAGTTATTTATGAATAATACCATTTTTAAAGGGTTAGTTCAAACCAAAAATGAAAATTGTGTCATTATTTACTCGCCCTCATCTCGTTTCAGACCTGTAAGAACTTCTTTCATCTTTGTAACACAAATAAAGATATTTTTGATGAAATCCGAGAGCTTTCTGACTCTCGGCTCAGACAGCAAGGGTATGACCGCGTTAAAGGCCCAGAAAGGTAATAAGGACATCATTAAAATATTCCATTACATCAGTGATTCAAAGTTTAGGGAATACATTTTGTGCACAGAAAACAACAACAAACGAACACTTTTCTTCTTCCCTTCTGTGTCAGTCTTAGATGCATGTTCACTCGCTTTTTTCACTACTTTTTTTTCTTTGAACACAAAAAGTATTCTCGTAGCGCCATAACATTATTATTGAATGTCTACTATTTAATGATATCTTTACTAACTTTCTGGGCTTTGAATGTGTCAGTTGTGTTGCTGTCTATGGAGGGTCAGAAAGCTCTCAGATTGTGTTCTGGAGATAAAAAAAAAGAAAAGGTTTTGAGGTTGAGTAACTAATGACAGAGTTTTCATTTTTGGTTGAACTAATTATTAAATTTTTGTTGTGTGTTTTAATGTTTTTACCAGTAATTTTTTTATTTTATTTCTATTGTCTTAAATGTCTATAGTTTTTCTGAATTTTATTTTAGGTTTTTATTTTATTACAATAAGTAAAAAATGAAAACGAAAAATGTTGCAAAAAAGCTGTAATAAAATAATTTTAAGATTAAAAATAATGATAATAACAATTTAAGTTAAAGGGATGCTCCACCCCAAAATGGAAATTTTGTCATGAATCACTTCATTCATATTTAGAACACAATTTAAGATATTTTGGATAAAACCAGGAGACTTGTGACTGTCCCATTGACTGCCAAGTAACTTACACTGTCAAGGTCCAGAAAAATATGAAAGACATCATCAGAATACTCCTCCTGCCATCAGTGGTTCAACCGCACACCATTCCACACAGATGTGCTGTTTTCTGTCAAATCAAAGCGTAAATACACATAGAAAACATATCCTTGTGGCGCGGCTAACACAGAACAACATACGCTGTCTGTGTTCAAAATGTCCCTACGGTGATACGGAGAGTCACAGAGGAAACTAATTGTAGAATAAAGTCATTATTTTTGTTTTCTTCGCGTACAAAATGTATTCTCTTCACTTCATAACGTTACAGTTGAAGCACTGATGATAAATTGACTATTCGGATGACTTCTTTCATACTTTTCTGGACCATGACAGAGTTAGTTACTTGGGACTCAATGGGACAGTCACAAGCCTCCCGGTTTTCATTCAAAATATCTTAAATTGTGTTCCGAGGATGAATAAAGCTTTCTGCTGTGAAGAGAGAATTTTCATTTTTGGGTGAACTATCCCTTTAAGGGTTTGGAATGACATGGGGTCATTTTAGGGTGGAGTAACCCTTTAAAGCTTGTTTTATTGAAAATAATGAACTGTTTTTATGGTTTCCATTTTAGTTTACTACAAGAACCCTGCACAGAGTGTATTTTCAGGCTTACATGATGCTATCTAGTACAATCCATTTTGTGGTAATTAGAATCTAACCTGACATTCTGTGCTGTTATAAATTATCTAGGGCGTAATCTAATGCTATACAACCAGAATATTAGCATTTAAATGAACTTGCTCATTTCATCCACAGTGCTAGCGTGGGCATGTGCTGTAATTGAGACATGACTCTCCACAGAGCTAGCTTTGGCATCTGGTCCAGAGGTCTGTGGAAGCTTACGGCTCTCTGCGCCAGTTTAACATGCAACAGCTTTCGAACCTCAACCATCCAGACTGTAGTGGCAACGTCCATCAAACTGACAAAACAAAAATCATCATTTGACATTTGATGTCTGCAGTAAATGAATACTTTTGTTCAGCAAGGATGCATTAAATTGATCAAAAGGGTCAGTAAAGACATTTATAATATTTTTATTTCAAATACATTTTATTTGAGCGTTCTACTTATCATGAAATATTGAAAAAAGTACCATGGTTTCCAAAAACTGTTTTCAGCGATAATAAGAAATATTTATTGAGCATCAAATCAGCATGAAAGATCTTTTGAAAGATCACATGACTTTGAAAATCCTGGAGATCATGCATATTTATTTATGTATGTATGTATGTATGTATGTATTTATTTATTTAAATAAAAGCTATTTGCATGCTGTTAGCATCTTATATAAAGAATGAAACAATTGTTTCAATTAATTCAAGTAACCTTGGTACAGTTCTGCATAAAAAAAAAAAAAACTTCTAGACTACAGTAAATTAGCTTTTTCTTCAAGTGTGTTTAAGCATCTTAAAGCAGGTACAAAAAAATAAATAAAAAAAAACTGATTATGTAAGTGAATCAGAGGAAAGACCAAACTCTTTAAAGCTGTTGGTCAAAATTGTGTTTCATTAACCTATTTCAAAACCTACAATAAAACAATGATCTCATAATCATTGATCTTCAAATCTTCAAATCATTCTAAAAAGGTGCCTCCTGAAAGATTAAAAAGGCACCTCTTCCATTTCTGTCATGAAATATTTGCAATTTCTCCTATTTTTCTGTGAGAAATCTGTCTCTTTGTACTGTTTCTAGCATGACTAAGCCAAAAGAAGGGAATCGGGAGGAGCTAGGCTTCTGTTCCCTGTTGTCATGGCTAACAAAGTAATGATTTGCCATCGCATTCTTTCTCTGTTCAAACTAATTGTTAAAACTAAATCCAAGGCAGAGACACTGATTTTTTAATCAGTGATTTTTTGCATGCATTCCTTGCTATTACCAGTCTAGAGCGGCGAAGGAAACTAAATAGGGATGGATGGATTGGATGAAAAGCACATTTGCGAGGGGAAGTAGTGGCCGGAGGGAATTAGAAGACAGATTAGCAAAACAACGGACTGTGATAGACGAGTGAAGAATTGAAAGAGAAAAGAAAGGCAGTTTTTTAGCCACTGATTTTTGTGAATAACGAGACTTTAAATAAGTGTGTGTGTGTGTGTGTCTGTGCGTGGTGGGTGATTGTGGGGAAGAAAATTAACTACAGCTGCTCTGGCACAGATTGTGGTTATTGATCTTTAGCATGTACTGCTGAGCAATGGTGTGTGTGTGTGTGTGTGTGTACCTGTGTGTGTGTGTGTGTGTGTGAGAGAGCGTTTGTTGTGTCCTAGCACGCAGCAGTGATAATCCCTGAGGTGTTTAGTGGCTTTGGCAAGTATCTAAATATGAAATATTTTCTTCTCGTTTTCTTTTTTCACTGCCTTTGCCTTGTGGTCCAGTATTTTTAATTACTTTTTCAGCTATTTCCTTTTTCATCGTGGTCTAGTCACAAATCTATCATTATTTATTTATTTTAATTAATATATATATTTTTTCAACTATTTCTTTGTGGTCCAGTAAAAATAGCATTGTTTGTCATTTTTAATTAATATTTCAGTTGTTTTTCTTATTGATTCCCTTTTCATCATGATCCAGTCACAAATGTATCACTGTTTAGTTAGTTTTATTTATATTTACAGATTTTTTTCACTCACATTTCATTGTGTCACAAATTTGTCAGTATTTATTTAAGTTTCTTTATCAAATCCTTTTCATTGTTTTCCAGTTACAAATTATTTTTCTTTCTTTCTTTCTTTCTTTCTTTCTTTCTTTCTTTCTTTCTTTCTTTCTTTCTTTCTTTCTTTCTTTCTTTCTTTCTTTCTTTCTTTCTTTCACTGCCTTTTAATTAGGCCAAATTTTCTTGGGGCTTATTGCTTTAATCTATCCTGTCCCTCTGGATGATTTAAATTTAGTTTCAAGGGAGCATGAAATCAAAATAAATCATTTCACTGTCATAACATGCATTACCAGTCTTATTGTAAATTATTTCATGTATTTTCCACTCAAAATTAGTTATTATCACTATAGTCCTGTCACAGCATGAACAGCTTAACATTTGACCAGGTACATTTACATATTAAGCTTCTGATCCATCATGTTGAATGAAGTATGCTGGTAAGGTAATCATAACAGGGATTAAAGGTACAGTATCAAAAAAAAAAAAAGTGTAACACGTCTGAATGTGTAATTTCATTCAAGGAGATTGAAAAATAGTCATGTACAACTTTGTGATTTATAACATCTCGACTAACAATGCAGGTAGATTTTTATTTTATTTTTTGGTGAAAATTGAATGCTTTAATACTATTATTCATATCCCAGCTGTTGTTTTGGCTTTCAATGTAATCATTCGGTTAGAGATGCAGTAACATTTACTGTGGTGGTTGACAGCCAGAGCCAAACATTTCCACATTTGGACTGAGCTGATGGATGTTGTGCAGAAAGATGAAGCGTCTGTCATGGGGATGGATGTGAAGGTGTGTGTGTGTGCATACGGACTATTGGTGTATGTCAGCTGATCTGTGTTCCTGAAATTTGCCCTGGTTAGCAAGCAAAGATTTGGACATTTAACTTGATTGTTCACTTCTCAAGACCAAGAACTCATTACAGTTCATAATATGAAGATCAACAACATTGTGGATTTATTTGTAAATCATAAAGCCATTTGTTCATAAAGCCTTCTCATGTAAATTACCAGATTCAGTTTGTGGATTACTTAAGACATACATTTGTTCTTCTTGTGTTTTATGAATAAGGCCTGTAGTGTAGTGCAAAATAATCCAGTTATTGTTCTTCACACTTCTTGTTTAGTACTAACTCTAGTACAACTAATTAGTACTAAGGTAAAGTTGTCCTTGTATATAATTTTTTATTTAGACCATTGTTTATAAGTTTGAGGTCGGTACGTGTTTTTAAATTTTGGAGTCTTTTTTGCTCACCAAGGCTGGATTTATCTGACTAAAAATACATTAAAAAAACTGTAATAGCGGAAATACTATTACAAATAAAAAAAAACAGTTTTTTTTCTTTTAGAATATATTTTAAAATTAAATGTTTTCCTGTAATGCAAAGCTGAATTTTCAGCATCATTACTCATTACATCATTACAGTCTTCAGTGTCACGTGATCCTTCAGAAATCATTCAAATTGTCTGAATTGAGGAACATTTCTCATTATTATTGATGTTAAAACTGCTTAATATTTTTTGTAGAAATTATGATGCAGTTTTTCAGGATCCTTTGATGAATAGAAAAATCAAAAGAACAGCATTTAATGAAAATCGAAATCTTTTGTAACATTAGAAATGTTTTGACTGAATGCATAAACAAAAGTAATAATTTGCATGTATAAAAGCATTAATTTCTTTCAAAAACACTGATGAATGACAGTGTACATGTTACTCCAAGACACTTAAAAGAATACTATGGTGCTATGACACCATGTCCAAAACATGTGCAGCATTTCGTTTTTTATACATGTTTTTTTCCTCTCTTTTAGATGTTTAAAACACAGCATAAATATTCAATATGCAGAGAAATTACATTTGTCCACAGAATGACAAATTGACTGAAAAATAGTTTCTCTCTTGGATGCATGAAGCTGAAACATTTGTGATAATAATGGGGGGTAATGAGTAATGAGCGGGAGAGGAAGTGATGTGGGCTTCCTCAGGGATGCTTTGGAATATTCCTGCTGCCAGTTCTCCTCCGCTCGATCCCCCCCCTCCCCCCCATCACGCGCTGCAGTATGGGATACATATTCATGGCTGCCTATGCTTCAGTGCATCTGAGAGCTCCTCACACACACACAACATGAAAGTTGAACACTTCTGAATGACTCAGCTAACTCTACTCAAACCTCATGCTCTTAAAGGGACAGTCCGCCCAAGAATGAAAGTTCTTTTATTGTACCATTTTTTTATTTTTGGGTGAGTGGCCCCTTAAAATGCACTTCATTAGCAACCCCATATATCTCCGGCTGTAAGAAAAGGAGTTTTGTCGGCCGCCGTTTTGTGGCTCTTTGCAAACTGTTGTAATTATGCAAATGGAATGTTTGGACCATTTCCTTGAAATCTTTGCCAGCCAAGAAAGATTATTGATTGGAGACGGAAAGAGAAGGAGGAGAGGATAAGAAATCGGGAAGGAGATGGATGGACAGAAGAGAAAGATAGACACATGTCCTGTGTCCTCAGTAAACGTCCTGTCCTGAAGGAAACACAATCTATGCTGGCAAGAGTGAAAACAACAGAAATAGAGCTGTAAAAAATAGAGTTTATTCGGTCGACAAATTGAATTAGCCAAAGTCTCATCTCCTCTGTTTTCAAATGTGTGCCATTTATATCTACACGTGCATCCGTAGCATTTATCTGGGATAAACAAGTGCACGTGTTTGATTTTATGTGTTTGCTTGCAGTCGTGCGTGAATGTGTGTCTGTTTAAGGAGTCTGAATTCATTTGCTAATGTGCCTGCGGTAAATGCACATGATTCCCTACAGCTGCATTCGATTCTTTAAGAGGTAATGAGTGCAGACGACACAGTATCAGCACATAAAAGAGTCATAAATGCCAATGAGTTCTTTTTAAAGACAGAATATTGGTACTGTAGTTACATTTATAAGGATACGTGAATCTAACAAAAACCTGCCAAGACCACACCCAGGGCATATTTGACAAAGAAATTCTATTTCTGTTGAGAGGAGGCAATGTCTCCATCAGGATATGATTGATATAACTGGTTATGTTTGGCTGTGATTGGTTCATTCGATGAATCCCGCTTCTTGTGTTCATGCAAGTTCTAGAATCAGATTATAATGGCATTAAAGGGAAGACTAAAGGGAAGTATCACACGTAGATATAACCACTTTGTTACATTAAATTAAGACTTAAAATGCCATGAAAACCTGATCTGTGGGAGATTTTAGTGAGCAATCAGCTTGGTGAATTTTAAAGTAAATCTCTGCATCTGTGGCCAATATTGTCCAAGTTTTGATGACTTATGATCCATGAAATTCAAAAATACTTAGATGTCAACTATTAAAAAGAAAAGATGATCATAAGTTCACAACTGAAACATATTGATAAATGTTTAAAAACACTGTCTTAACTCATACGTGGCTTTAATAAATAGAATACTGATTACACTGTAAAAATATAAAACAGAATGTTTTTTTTCTTAATAGTGTAAGTACAGTTTATGTGACCAAGATGTGACAAGACATGAATTTACAATCTATCTATCTATCTATCTATGTGTGTTTGTGCTTGTGTGTGTGTGTATATATGCATTATGTGCACTTTGTATGCATTATCAAATATCAAACACAATAAAATGTTGTTTTAGCAGCTTGCATGAGTCTTCTGTGTTTATAGTGTGTGTGTGTGTGTGTGTGTGGAGGGAATGTATAATGGCAGAAGTGTACCAGCCCAAAACGGCATTTCTTACGTAAGACTGAGTGCCCGTTGTTCTGGAACTAAGGCAGGCTGGCACAAGCCAGCTCACACTTCACTCCTGAGTCTGAAACAGCACTCCTCTTCCCTCTGCTGGTCAAAGGAAGGCATTACAAAGCCACAACACAAATAAATCACAGCACATTTATCCTATTTGATAGCTGACATCTTTCCAGAATGATCATTCACATTAGCTTTATGACTTCCTCTGGTCTTTAATTGTATTTTCCATTCTGTTATGGTTTATCTATTAGCATTGTGTTTGTATGCAGTGACCTGAATGTAAAATGCCTCATTATTCTTTCTAATTGAATCCTTTGAATAATGCTATCAGTTTGTTTTTGTTGTGTGTCATTGCTTAGTCCATCTGCTTCTGCACTCACTCTGCTGTGTTTCATTGTTTCTGTTTTGTTGCACTCCACAATCATGCAGCACCTGTTGGACGCCAGGAGAACAAAGGTTTGTTGTCATGTTCGCCACCGCTAGCGTGTGCAGAACATGGTACCGCACGCTTGGCGTCAAATGTGTCCCTGATCTTTTAACAAAACCAGATTGTACCCTAAACCTGATCCCTAGATTCAGATCTCATGGGTTTCTTTGAGTGTTTGTCTTATCTACTAGGGATGCACAATAACCGTGACCAGTAACAGCCAATATTTTATTTTATTTTATTTTATTTTATTTTACATTTTAATTTCTAGGTTTCAACCAGATTTCAGTTACCATTTTCAACGGGACATGATTTTATAATGTTTTTGATGAAGAGCAGGGTTATATTATTCTAAACTTAATATATTAAAAATATATATTTTCAATTTTAAAGTTTAATTTAAGTTTTTGAAATATTATTATTTGCTTTTGTTATCTTTACCAGTTTTGTTTTTGTAAGAAATATTTTCATTTAGCTTTAATTAATTGATTAATTTCATTTGCAAGTCAGCCAAAAATGTTATGTCAGTGCATCCCTAGCTTGATCTGAGACCATTGCTATTTTAATTATCACTTTTAAATGGATCAGATCATTATATAAGTACAGCCTCAAAAAGGAACATTTTCCCTTCTCTTCTCTTCCATGTTCCTTTCAAGATAAGCTAAGTTGGGGTATAGCCGGCCTTGAATAGTTGGTTCTTTTACTAATATCCTGACCAAAAGCATGCCTGTGATCCTTGAACCTGTTCTTCTGTCAGAATTGTGTGTTCTGTTTGTGATAGCGGAAGGATGTTTAATGATCTAAATTTCCTGACATGAGTGTGGATTATCTGATCCAGTTCTGGGCCCATATACTCTCTCCTTCTGCCGAAGGCGCCACATGTGCCATGTAGACCCGAAAACCTCATTATCTTGTGACTATTTCTAGCACAGTGTTTTGTTTTTTTTTTTGTCGTTAACCTTATTTAAGGAGTTATTAGTTAATGTTTTCTCAAGAGAAACCTTATTGTTTCCTGTTTCCTCTTCTTGTATAGACCTCACTGTGGTTTTCCCGCTGTATCCTTCATTTGGATTCCTTCACTAAAATATACATGATCCAGATATTGCTAAATTGGCTACTTAATTTTTAGCTACTATAAATTAACCTTTTAATAATGATCTCACTGTTAATTAGCAATCAAATGGAATACAGAAGTCATTGTGAATTATGAATGCAAAATTGAACCATTTAATTTGTAATCTGTACTCAAACCAGGTACAATACAGCAGTGCTTTAATATAATTTCTAGCCCACCCAAAGTGAAATTTCATTCGCCAAATCATTTGTTTTAGTATTATTATTTTTTCTGTGTTCAAAATGTGCAAAATGTATATAATGAGCAAGTATATCATAAATTCATCTTTCAAATCGCTTGTTTCTCTTATCCCAAATCACAACGGTACATTTATAATAAGTGATTATTTTTGGACTGATGTAGACTGTTCGGCTTGTCACCGCCGGAGAGTAACATACCTGTTTGAATCGCCATAGACAAAAACTTGGAGAAGTAGCTCTGGTTAGTATTTACTTCTGCTGGATGCGTGCAGTTCTGTTTATTAGCATCTAGAGTGCCAAAATGTACATACAAGTGTATTGAAATTAATTATATTCATACAATTATAAAAAACAAAGACTTACCCTACTTCAGTCTGTGTGCATTGAATTTATTTAATACACAAGTTTCACAATTTGAGTTAAATTACTGAAATACATTTTTCTCACGACATTCTAATTTAGTGAGATGCACCTGCAGCTTTCATTTAGATTTTAAAGCTGAGCAATTTTGTTACGTGCTGTTGTTATGTTTAATAGTTTTTTATTTATTAATTTTCAATTTTAGCTAGTAATTTTAGTAGGCTACTTCAACTTAATCTTATTCATTTTAGTTGACAAGGCAACGTTTATAATTTTTAATTTGACATTTATATTTAATTTGATTACTTTATTTAAATGACCAAAAACAGTTTTTAATAGTTTTAGTTGAAGTTTTAGTCATTTTGTTATGTGCTTTTGTCGAGTTCATTAGTTTTGTTTGCTTATTTATTTAATTCTATTTCAGCTCAAATTGTATTTTTAGTACTTCAGCTTAAACTAATTTATTTAATTTGTCATCAATATGTTTATGCATCACAGTGAGGTCTATATAACCGTTTTTCTAAATCAAACCTAAAATTTCTGATATCAATATATGGGTTTCTGAATGGGTCTGGTTGAGGATACCTTCTGATTATTGTCTACATGAGAATCCCAGTGCCTGTTTTGTTCATTTCTGCTTTTGTTTCCTTTGTTTCTAGCACCTCCAGTTGACCATCCAGGCCCTACAGGATGAGTTGAGGACTCAACGTGATCTCAACCATCTTCTCCAGCAGGAGAGCGGGTCGCGGGCCAGTGGTGGCGAGCACTTCACCACCATCGAGCTAACCGAGGAGAACTTCCGTCGACTCCAAGCGGAACACGACCGTCAGGCCAAAGAGCTCTTTCTCTTGAGGAAGACACTGGAAGAGATGGAGCTGAGGATTGAGACGCAGAAGCAGACGCTAGGAGCTAGAGACGAGTCCATAAAAAAGCTGTTGGAGATGCTGCAGAGTAAAGGACTTCCATCAGCCTCAGGAAGAGCGTCAGATGAAGAAGAGCAAGAGCGAGCCAGGCGTATCGCAGAGGCTGAAGCACAGCTGGGACACCTAGAGGTGATATTAGACCAGAAGGAGAAGGAAAACCTCCATCTGAGAGAGGTATCAGGTTCTACTCAGACTTTTCAGATGAAAGTGGAGCATCATGCCACTTAAAAATGGACTTCAGTAATGGATGTAAACTTGCAAGAATAAGTGTTTTCAATCATGAACATGCAACACATTGAAAGCAGAGTAATATAATAATTCAGGAGCAGTCGCCATGGAGCAATCTGAGGCTAAGTGGTTTGCCATCATAATCGTCAGATAGATAGTTAGATGCAACTAGGACAATAACAGCATATGGTGTCTGAGTCATCTAAAGCCAAGGGAAAAACATGAGGAGATCCATGCCAACCACTCAGATAATTCACTATGGGCTCAAAGGGAATAGAATGAAACAATAAAAATTTCAAAGAATGCAGATTAAAATTAAGATTTTTAGAAGTAAATCATGTTAGCGGATTGACATAATAGCTCTCTACGTAATGGATTTTTTTTTTTATTATTTGCCTTTATTGTCTCCTGACGGAGAAATTTGTCTGGGGCATTCGGGATAACAGATGCACAATATACATATAACACAACATACATCCCCTACACATAATTTACCACCAACCCACACCCCTTATTTGTTCTTATTCAGTATTTTAATAGAAACAAATGAAAATTTAAACCTATTCAGTCTACAGTTTGGTAACCTGTACCTTCTACCTGAGGGCATCATCTCATACTCACTGTAGAGGACATGATTTGGATCGTTAGTAAAAAAAATGTTTACTTTGTTTCCTCACCGCCTCCTCAAAAAGCTCATTAAGAGCGGTCGGTGGCACTCGTCCAATTATTTTTCCCACCCTTTTAATCAATGTTTGGAGCTGTGATTTTAGTTTAACTGACAGGTTACCAAACCAAGCTACCATACCATATCTGACAATAGACTCAATAGCTGCATTATAAAATAATAACATAATATCCTTGTCAATGCCATGAACTCTTAGTTTCCTCAAGAAATATAGACGCTGACATATTCTTGAGGAAACAAACTCCACTTGATTTGACCACTGTAACTGTTTTTCTAATTTAATTCCTAAATATTTATATGTTGTTACTTGTTCAATCGGTACTCCTTCAATTATGATAGGGCTTTGATCGCCTATAGACCTAGGGTCAAAAATCATTTCTTTGGTTTTATTAACATTAAGGAGCAAGTTATGCTTATTGCACCACTTTACCATCTCCTCTATCTCCTGTATGTAAATACCAATGTCTGATTTGTTGTAGAGTAAACTAAGTATGGCCGTATCATCTGAAAATTTAATAATAAAATTATTCCTACCGATAGTTCTGCCTTCATTTGTATATAATATAAAAAGTAAGGGCCAACTTACACAGCCCTGAGAGGCACCTGTACTTACACTAATCATATCAGAAAGAGTGGAGTTGCTGCTTCCTTTCTGTCAAGAAGAACCATACCATTTAACAATAAAGGGGTTCACTTCCATCTGCTGTAGTCTACTTACTTATTTGAACTTCGCACTAAAAACAACACATCAACACATTACTAAAGTGTATTGCTCAATTTTGTGTTACTGTATGTGTTTGTTATGATTATGTTGATTATAATCTTTGTTTTTCTTTAGGAGCTTCATCGGAGAAACCAGCTTCACCCAGACCCTGGAAAAACGAAAGCTCTTCAGACTATTATAGAGATGAAGGTAAACATCTGTGAATGCTTCTTATATCATATACGCCTCTTGCTCTTCTATATATATAAACTGTACTGTTCATAAGTTTGTCCAGTAAGATTTTTTTAAATAATGAATTTAAGAATGCAATTAATTGATCAAACGTGACAGTGAATGCATTTACAATCAAATCAAAAATGATTCAGACACAAGATAGAATTGTTTAATATTTTTTTACTAGTGAGTGCAGGACACTATATTTCATTCATGCAAGTGAGGATAGCACAATAAAGTGAACTGTGACATATTATACCCCAAAATTCTGACTACCTGCAAAAAGAAATTGATAAAACATTTGGGACCAAAAATTATTCAGGCACTTTGACCTGACCATGTTTTGCTAAAGTGTTTTTTTCATTAATTGCTAAAGTGATTTTTGACACCACAGACTGAACTAAATAATCAGATTAAGCATTGCTTAGTAACTGTTTGAACTAAATTGGTATTATCTAATTGCGTACTTAACTTTAACAGCTGACAGCTATTCAACCTTATTCATTACTTATCTTTCTATCAAAGTTATCTGACATTATCAAGATGAATTTGTTTTGACACAGTTTAACTCTGAATTCTTGTCATATCCGATTACCATTTTCTAAACTATAGCGAATAAACTCTGGCAATGTGAGAAATGTTGAAGGTGTCTAAATAAATTTAGCTTTGACTGTAGAATGTCACAAAAGATTTCTCTTTAAAGTAAATGCTGCTAATATTAGTTTAAAATATTAAGCAGTTTTGTTTTGTTTTTTTCAACATTGCTAACAAGAAATGTTTCTTGAGTGGCAGATTAGCATGTTATAATGATTTCTGAAGGATCATGTGACACTGAAGACTAGATTTATGGATTGTTTTGCCATCACAGGAATAAATTACATTTTAAAGTGTAATAGCGGTTTTCAATACTATTTCACAACATGATTGATTTTATTGTATTTTTGGCCAGATACATGCAGCCTTGGTAAACATGAAAGAATAGTTTAAAATATAATTAGTATTGTCATTAGAGAGAGTAGTTGTATTTGGCATGCTCTGGTCAAACAAAAGGCAGAAAAGGCAAACAGAAATGGTCCAGAAAGACAAGAGAAATGTCTAATGGCAAAGCCACTGCAGCATGCTGCTTTAATGGCTGAATGAAACAGTAAGTGGGTTTGTGCGCTCACAGGCAGAGCAACTCCTGCCAGCAAAAGCATTACACACCGCTCTAAAAATAAAGCATGAGCTCATGCAATGCATGCACACACCCCTCTGGTCCACTCTGATTGGAGCTAAATATTACCCAGAATTCACCAGCATTCAAAAGCATTTTGTGCCACATGGATGCAGTGGTGAAGTGATAGACTCCTATTTCAAAGTGTAACTTCGCTAATTCAGCTGATGCATTTTCCTCGAACCACAAAGCGCAAAAGATGCTCCACCTGTACTGGTTTCCATTGCTCGTTTAACCTTTAGCATCACTCGTACTGTTCTCTCTCCCTATTGGCTGAGCAGGGATGTTGATTCCGGTGTCATGGGAACAGGTGGAGTTGTTTACATCACACATAGCATGAATGCAGGCGTGGGAGAGGATGACAGAAAAGAGAGCAATGTGATCTGTTTGCTTATGTTCTGATGATGGATATTATCTTCCGTAGCGCCACAAGGTATAATGTTACATTGCATTTAAATAATGAAGGATTTAGAGTTTAGAGCCTTCAAAATATTGATGATAAGCCTCACGCTTTGCCTTTAAGGAATTGACTCTCTGTGTGCAATATGCGGGAAAAGGGATGATGGTTTTCAAAGGCCTATTGATGTCTGTGAAAACAAAAAGATGAGAGAGTGAGTGCAAGAGAGAGAGAGAGAGAGAGAGAGAGAGAGAGCGGACAGGAAGGGCGGGTTACCGTAGAGAGCACTCGAGAAGGAACAGCAAACGTTCTCTTGTGTCTAAATGGGAGATGGACCACAGCTAATGCCAGAGACGTTGTATTATTTATTTAAAAAGCCGAAGGAGCTGCAACACTGCAACTTTCTGTCTCGCAGTCCAAAGAGGCACACGCACAGCTCGCTTTCCCAGAGCGTCTCTCTCCACCCAGGCTGGATGTGCGCTCAATACTACCAAATGGTGATTACATGCTGATCCATTAGCATGAGAGACACAGATTCTGCTTTGGCTATGCAGCAGTACTGCAGCTACTCACTGGCGATGCTGCAAGACGTTAGAGTTTCGCATATCCCAGTCTTCCTCTTGTTTTGATCCCATCTGTTGGGAATTGGGTTTGGCATGCTTCCGTCCGTAGAATCGCACCAAAGTTGTCATACTAGCTTAAGATGATGGAGCACAGCGTCGCTAATTTTTCCACTAAATTGTTTATCCAGGACACCAAAATCGCATCCCTGGAACGCAACATTCGAGACCTGGAGGATGAGATACAGATGTTAAAGGCGAATGGATTGCTGAACACGGAGGATCGGGAGGAGGAGATCAAACAGATGGAGGTCTACAAAAATCACTCCAAGTTCATGAAGACCAAGGTAAACTTTTTCTTCAAGGAGTTTAAACTATAAACCGCTAGAGACACAAATAAATCTGTGAGTTTAGGTAACTGATCAAGTAAAAATGCATAATTCTTATTATTATCTATGTGTTTTTTTTAAAGGGATACACTCATGTGTTTGTTAACCTGTATGCTGTTATTTAATTTGTTGAGCAGAAAAAAAAACTGCAAAAACCATCATAAAAAAGTCCACACAGTCTTCTGGAAGCCATGCATTAAACAGCATACCAAAACGTAGGTGATTTGAGCAATTTTGGGGGATGAACTGTTCCTTTAATTATTGCTAGCAGCCTGAAGATGTATATTTTGGCTTGAATCTTGTAATTTTACATTATATGAGCAAGATTTCTTGTTTAAAGTAAACATGAAATCAATATTGACCCTACTTACTTTCTTAATAAATATTCCTAATTTTTTTTGGATAATTTGTTGGAGATTTTTTTTTTCTTGTTCCAAATTTGAATGTTTATCTTTCTAATCTTGCTTTAAAATGTGAAAACTTGCTTTGTCACTGAAACAACTGTACTGTTCATGTTTTTCAACCCCTCCACTGCAATTGACACTTTGCATAATCCAATCAATTCTTGATAGATAAAAGTTCCACCCTTGTTTTCTCACTTTGAATATCATGTTCCTTGTTAATGAAAGAAAATGTTGAAAGAAAATTTCGCTATCAGTCCATACTTATCTTCTTTCAAATAGATAATTGTGTCTTTTCATGAATGTTTAAGTGCAGTAAAGGGTTTCCAGTGTCAGGGAAGTGGCAGAGAACATCCTTGCGGATGTCTTGTGGAATTGTAATGATAGGTTTGCTGAGTAATGCTGGAATCAGCAGTATTAAAATAGAGTCTGTAGGATCTGTGTTAATATTTCTCATGGCTGTGCTGACAGTGTTTCCTGTCAAATCTCTTCAGTGTATTTGCTGTAGGTTTATTAGAAATTCTTCCCTCACAAACTTTGGCTGAATCACAGTTCCCAGTGCCAGTAATTCTACCACGCATTGCGTTGGGCACTGTGTCTAGAATCATCACGAAACAATAGATTGCATAAGAGTTTCTGGGTAGTTTTAGCCAAAAATAAATAAATAAATTGTTTTTAAAAAAGAACTGAAAATAGTGTGCTGTCCATAGTGTTGTTGTAAAACTATTAAAAAAAAAAATTGGTAATTGAAATGAAGGTGAAATAATACAAGTATTAGATGACAAACTTCAACTTAAAAAAAAAAAACTACTAAAATTATAGTGAAATATAAATTAAAGTTATATATACACACACACACACACACACACACACTGAACAAAATGATAAATGCAACACTTTTGTTTTTGCCCCCATTTTTCATGAGCTGAACTTTGTGTTCTATGTACACAACAGGACTGTTTCTTTGAAATATTGTCCACAAATCTGTCTAAATCTGTGTTAGTGAGCACTTCTACTTTGCTGAGATAATCCATCCACCTGGCATATCATATGATTAGACAGCATGATTATTGCACAGGTGTGCTTTAGGCTGTATTATAAGGCCACTCTAAAATGTTTTATCACACAGCACAATGCCGTAGATGTTGCAAGTTTTGAGGGAGCGTGCAGTTGGCATGCTGACTGCATGAATGTTCACCAGAGCTGTTGCCTGTGAACTGAATGTCCATTTCTCTACCATAAGCCATGTCCAAAGGCGTTTCAGAGAATTTGGCAGTACATCCAACCAGCCTCACAACTGCAGACCGCGTGTAACCACACCAGCCCAGGACCTCCACATTCAGCTCTTCACCTCCAAGATCATCTGAGACCAGCCATTGAGCATGTTTGGGATGCTCTGGATTGGCGTATACGACAGCGTGTTCCAGTTCCTGCCAATATCCAGAAACTTTGCACAGCAATTGAAGAAGAGTGGACCAACATTCCACAGTCCACAGTCAACAACCTGATCAACTCTGTGTGAAGGAGATGTGTTGTACTGCATGAGGCAAATTGTGGTCACACCAGATACTGACTGGTTTTGGACCACCCCGGACCCCTCAGTACAGTAAAACTGCACATTTTAGAGTGGCCTTTTATTGTGGCCAGCCTAAGGCACATCTGTGCAATGATCATGCTGTCTAATCAGCATCTTGATATGCCACACCTGTGAGGTGGATGGATTATCTCGGCAAAAGAGAAGTGCTCACTAACACAGATTTAGACAGATTTGTGAACAATATTTTAGAGAAATAGGCCTTTTGTGTACATAGAAAAGTATTAGATCTTTGAGTTCAGCTCATGAAAAATGTGGTCAAAAACAAAAGTGTTGCATTTATAATTTTGTTCAGAGTATATACATAAAAATCACACAACAGAATTGCTAAAACTGTAAGTAAAATTCAAAAGAAATCTCTAAAAAATAAGAGCTGATTATTATTAATAAATTAGTTATATTTATTAATTATATGAATTATTCATATCAATAAATGCTATACTTGTATATAAAAAAAATAAATGACACTGCTATCAAGGCCACTTTAACAAACAATGTTCAAAGGTTTGGCTGTGTGCTAATTATACACATGCATACTAAATATGACAGATGCACATTGGGATTCTGACTTTATTCTTTTTAACTGATATTTAATGATGTTTTGATGGCTTGGTTCTTGACAGAATAATCTCATTGGTTAGTGGATTTTTGTGCTCATGTGCGTGGGTATTATTTTGTGTCATGCCTTTGCTGTATCTAACGTGCTTGTGAATAAGCTGGGGTTTTTGTTGGGATATTTTTAGAACTCATTTTATCAATAATTGATATGGCTGATGTATATTAAATGGGGATTGCGTTCTGAAATCCATCTTTTATGTGAGGAGAGAACAGATGTAGAGAAGAAAACTCCCATACTCATGTCAGCTCTCCTATTAAAAAAACATTGCTGACTAACACATTTTATGACTTGATTCGTTAAAAAAATAATTAGTCTAGATAGTCCTAAATGATTTCCTTGTCCTATAAATAACAGAAGATTTTCTTTCTCTGTTCCTGCTTTCTCGATCTCTTCCAGATTGACCAGCTCAAGCAGGAGCTCTCAAAAAAAGAGTCTGAGCTTTTAGCTCTACAAACAAAACTGGAAACTCTGAATAATCAGAATTCAGACTGCAAACAGCATATTGAAGTGCTCAAAGAGTCCCTCACTGCCAAAGAGCAACGCGCTGCCATCCTACAAACAGAGGTTAAGAATATTTTCCTATTTTACTTCTTTATTTGTATTTTTATTAAGTTTTAACATTTACCTTGGTGCAGCTCGTGTCCCTTACATTTATGTGTGTTCTTGTAAAGTATTATATGATATTTAAATTAAAATGCAATATTATTATTATTATCTTAATAAGCACTTGAAGACACATCTCACCTGCTTTACATGAGCTCTATGCACATGGTGTGTTGTTTAGGTGGACGCTCTTAGATTGCGTCTGGAGGAGAAGGAGTCTTTCCTTAATAAGAAGACGAAGCAACTGCAAGACTTGACAGAGGAGAAGGGAACACTGGCCGGGGAGATCAGAGACATGAAAGACATGCTGGAAGTCAAGGAACGCAAGATAAACGTCCTGCAGAAGAAGGTAAATCTCACTTGGGAATCAAAGGTTAGAGGCCAGTTTTCATGGGCCATTAAGAAATGATTGGGATCAAAACTGTAAAGCAGTACCAAGAAGAGTGTGATTTGAGCTAGAGCAAGGGGATTTGAATCGATTTAACTTATTGCACCCTATATAGTGTCTTTGGTCAGATATTTTAAATTCTGATCTCTTTCTATTTGTGCTGGTTTGATCCCTTATATCTTATATTCTAAGTCACATTACAAGCAACCTGCTGTATGTCTTAAATATTTACACATAGAAGCAACCAAGTAGTTCCTTTTGCCTGTGTTCTTGACACAACTTCATACAGCTCCTGTGGGTAAAGGGAGATTGCACCATTCATCAAAAAGAAAAGTGGGGGGATAAAAGGAAATGAAATCTATCCCATTATCTAACCATACAGAACATCATTAGGCATAAATATTCCTATGAGCTGCCGCCCGTACCATTAGAGACTAACCACCATGGTTCATAGTCAGCAGTAGACATTGTGGGCTGAAACATCCTTAGGCTTCCTTCAACACAAGCCCGTTCAAATGGAAAACAAGGTGAAAGATTGAACCAAAAGACCATATAAATGACTCAGATGTCCAGGTACTGTGTCCGTTACACTAGGTTATCCATTTTTGTAAGCTGGCCTTGAGTACATGCAGTTTGTTTGTAAAATGGCTTCTAGTAAATGCAGTATACATCAATTCATGTCAGTCAACACTGACTTATTAATGTTTCTCATTGTCAGTGTCATTTGTTGTTATTTGACGTTTGTCCTTGGTATTTTGACAATGTTTGAGAACTATTTAGCAGGGCTCTTACAGCGATCAACATAGCATGACCTTAAGTCAAATTTAAAGGGATAGTTCACCCAAAAATGAAAATGTTTTACTCACTCAAAAGTCATCCTAGGGGTGTATGTCTTTTTTCTTTCAGACGGATGCAATCAAAGTTATATTAAAAAATGTCTTGGGTCTTCCAAGCTTTATAATGGCAGTGAATGGGTGTTGATATTCAGTAGTCCAATAGATGTCCAATAATAGAAGTTCATCCATCACAATATGGCTCCGGGGGATTAATAAAAGCCTCCTGAAGTCAACTGGTGCATTTTTGTAAGAACAATATCCATATTTACGTAAAACTTTATAAACTGTAATATCAAGCTATGCCTGTATGATGGCTTGAGGGTGGGGTAATTTTCATTTTTAGGATACTATCCCTTTAAACTCCCTTTCCATTTGATTTTTAAAGATGAAGTATGTAATTTTAGCAGGATTTTCATATTTCATTCAACAACATAAAATACATCAGTGATACCCTCCTCATGAATTTTTAAAGCTTTTAAGTTTTTATGGTTTATACTTTTGCTCTTACAAACTATTCTAACTTCAACAGACGGTTGAGGGAATCTTAGTAGTGGTGACACTGAAGTTATGCGAACGAGGTGTAATTCGTTTTTATACTAACATTTTACTTCGGACAATTGTATTCAGG
Organism: Carassius gibelio; assembly: GCF_023724105.1. Classification (NCBI taxonomy): domain Eukaryota; kingdom Metazoa; phylum Chordata; class Actinopteri; order Cypriniformes; family Cyprinidae; genus Carassius; species Carassius gibelio. The sequence goes on from NC_068406.1 coordinate 10,374,706, forward strand.
TTTCAAAATTCATAACAGTTATCTTCATTTGTGAAGATTTTCATGCAAATTTGCAATGCAAAAAAATAAAAAATAAACCGTTGGATGTTTCCTAAATCCACACTGGTTTTATCTTTTTCCTCTCTCTCAGATTGAGAACCTTCAGGAGCAGCTGAGGGATAAAGATAAACAGCTTGGGAATCTAAAGGATAGAGTCAAGTCTCTCCAGACGGACTCCAGCAACACTGATACTGCCCTCGCCACGCTAGAGGAAGCCCTGTCTGAGAAGGTACCAGAAACGGTCCCACACATCACAAGAGGAAATGGAAATGTAGAGCAAAAGAAAATCAAATCAGAGTTTCCTCATATATGCTGATTTAGGTGTTTGGAGAATATAAAATAGTGTAGAAATTGCCTTCGACAACATGTGCGTGACACATTCACAGTATTTTAAACTTTTTAATTAATTTTGAAAATAAATTGTGTCTGCTGATAGCATTGTTTATTTGCACATACTGTGTTGTTTTAGCACCTGATTCCCCAAAGTAATTATGCAAAACAGGAAATGAAGAAAACATGGCCAAGAAACATAATTAAATACAGCACATTTCTCATCATTCAGGCCAGATGCTCAGAGACTACCATGATCTGGAATACTTTAGTCTGATTTTTTTTTAGTAAATTTACCCGCTAATCTGTGAAGAATGAAGACGTTTACAGACTTTATAATACTGTACGTTTACAGTAATTATTGATAAACCTTGAGTGTTAGGGAAGTGGAAATTGTTTTAGCATGCTCAATTAGCCGTGAGTTCAGGTGAAATGTGTTTTTGTCCCAGGAGCGAATAATCGAGCGCCTGAAAGAGCAAAGGGAGAGGGAAGACCGTGAGAGACTGGAGGAGGTGGACTCTTATAAAAAAGAGAATAAAGACCTAAAAGAGAAGGTGAACTCTTTACAAGTGGAGCTAACAGAGAAAGAGGTACGTCAGTGATTGCGTGTGTGTCCGTTTCAGTTGTGTTTCTGTGAGTTTTTGGCGGGACTGTCAGCTTTCGTCTCGTCTTGCTCTTCCTCCAGTCGAGTCTCATAGATTTAAAAGAGCACGCCTCCTCACTGGCCTCGTCAGGTCTCAAGAAAGACTCCAAGCTCAAGTCCCTTGAGATCGCAATCGAGCAAAAGAAAGAGGAATGCAGTAAATTGGAGACACAGCTGCAGAAGGTATGATTTCCCTTCTGACGTATTGATCATTCGATTTTGGACATTTTACTTGGCTGATTGACAAGAAGTGTGTGTCTGTTTCAGAATCTGTCGACAGTTTTGTCAATAGAAAATCCACATTTTTGTTTTCATATATTCTTAGTTATTAAATTTATGCATTTAGCAGACGCTTTAATCCAAAGCGACTTGCAGTGCATTCAGGATATCAATTTTTTACCTATTATGTGTTCCCGGGGAATCGAACCCCCAACCTTGCGCTTGATAGACCTTGCTCTACCAATTGAGCTACAGGAACACTATATATATATATATATAAATTGTGCGCAAGATTTACTAATTTGTTCGCTCATTGTACTAAAATGTGCACACGATTACTATTTGTTCCCTCGATTTACTATTGCGTTCGCTCGATTTGCTAAATCGTGCGCACGATTTAGCAAATCGAGGGAACGAATTAGTAAATCGTGCACACAATTTATAAATCGAGTGAATGCAATAGTAAATCGAGGGAATGCTATAGTAATCATGTGCACGTTTTAATACAATGAAGGAACGAAATAGTAAATTGTGCGCACAATTTATAAATCAATTGAACGCAATTGTAAATCGAGGGAACGCTATAGTAATTGTGTGCACGTTTTAGTTTATTGAAGCAATTTAGCAAAAAAGTGTATTTAGAATTGTAGATAATTATTTTCAGGAATTTCATATTTGTGCTGTTTTTCTTGATCTATTTGATCTATTTTTACTTATTTATTTTTGTTCATTATAATATACACTACCTTTCAAAAGTTTAGTCACTAAATTGATCAAAAGGGATGATAAAGATTTTTGTATGTTGTGCTTAAATGCTGTTGTTTTGAACTTTCAATTCAATATTTTATTTTTTTTGAATGCATCACAATTTCCCCTAAAATATATTAACATTGATGATAATAAGAAAAGTTTAAGTACCAAATCTGCTTATGATTTCTGATGACACTGAATACTGAAGTAATGATGCTGAAAATTCAGCTCGGGTGCATTACAGAAATAAATTACATTTGCAACGTATATTAAAATAGAAACTAATTGTTTTGCATTGTAATGTTATTTCACAATATTAAAGTACACACTATCACAATATTAAAAAATAATGTACAGACCACAGACTTTTGAAGGGTATTGTACAGTATGGAATAGCAATCTTTTTGTAAAGTTTTTAAATTATATATTTTTTAAAGACCAAAACTTTTTGTAGAAAGGGGTTTATATACTCAGTGTCACAGATTTGCTGATTTGAGTGGTGACAATGCAATATCTTTTCTATTTCTGTTCATTTTGAATGAATCCCAGGTTTTCTGTGCTCTCACTCTGTATATATTCTGGCTGTATATAAGAATATCTGCATTTTTAAAAATGATATCAATCAACCTGTAATAAGTACCACTGAAATGACTTTCAATAATTTAACCAGTTGTGTCATTGAATGTGTTTTCTGCATCAACTTAATAGTCACGCATTTTAGAGGGCATCATGGGAACTTTATGAAAGTAGTGATGAGTTCCTGTTTTTGTCTAATTTCTCTTATTTTATAATACCTATGTCTCAAACCCTAGTGAATCGCCTACCTAAATGGCATTTTTGGGTATCAGAGGTGTTTATCAGAAATGCTGTTTTGGTAGGCGATTCGCTCTGATTTGACACTCTATTGGCTTCTTTTTGTTCTTATGTTGCTCTCTAATTATTTACTGTATATTCTCTTGTGTAGAACATTATCATTATCCTGAAAGATGAGCTAATGATAAAGCGTGTGCTGTTTTACTGAGTCCCTTCATCCTCCTCCTCCTCCTCCTCATTTCCCATGATTCCCTCCTTTGCAATGTAGCAAGCAGAGCAGCTGTTCAGTCAAATGAACAATCCCGTAAGTGTCTCTCTGGATCTGTACTAGCACATATTGAAAACATGAGGACACTATACTCTTATTTTCTTTCTACTTTAAATTATCAGAATTCAACCCTGATGCTTTAGAAAGAAAGGGGTCTGAATCTATGGTCTGATCAACTTTACAGTTCAGGAACCATACAATATGTGTTTAAGGTGCAGCTTTTAATTATTATGGAAAATGTCAAGTAAAAATATATCGAAGTCTAGCTATTTTTGGAGGTTTTTGTTGTTGTTGCATAAGTAGAGGTCTACAGGATGCAACAGTTGTAAGTTATTTAGAGGAAACATAAATAATATATAGTAAATTGTGCTATACAAAAATTAAATGTAAGTGTGAATTACTCTTCCTTAGTTTAGGTGCAATACAGATCTTTTCAGAATCTTGCATGTGCATCCTGTTTAATATGTTTATTATTTTAATGATATAGCCTAAAAATCAGGATTAAAACAGAATGAATTGGGATTCAAGGGCATTCTGTGAAATGCGGAAAAACTGTATTGTTTCCTCATGCTTCCAATGTTTACTAATCGGTTTCTGAAATTAATACCCATATACATGAACACGCATATTTCTGAAGGCAAACGCATTGCAAAGAATCTTACCACTGAACCATGGAGTTCAAATCCACGTTTGCATGTTGCGTTGCATGTTCCTCTGTCGTGTGTTTCCTCTCATGTCGTGATTCAGGTGTCAGCTTTGACCTGTTGCAACCTCGCAATGTATTTCTTGGGTTATTTATGTTGTCGCTTTCTTCAGTTTTGCATTGTGTGTGATCCACTGTGCATTCATTTTCAACATGCCAGTGTAAACTGTGTCTCAGAATGCCCGCAGTGTTTTAATAATTAAGCAAGGCTGCATTTCAATATTGCAAAGAAAATGATGCATAAGTGCAACTTCCTCTGTTTGTATAGTATAACGTGATCTCTTATATTTAGTTTCACATGCAGCAGGAAAAATAAGTGCATTTAATCTTATATTTAAAGCTTGGCTAATTATCTGCTTTGTGGAGCCCTCTAGTCTGCATACTGGTGTATGCACTGGAGAGGCATTCTGAACTGAAGATGCTTCTTCGGGAAGTTTTGATTGACTGAGACTGTGTGTTTTAACTGGTTTCTGTGGTGATGCCTTCCCATGATCATCATACAGAAGGCTCATGATATGGAGGTGCAGCAAAGCTCACGTGGGAACCCTGAGTATGTGGACCGGGTCAAACTTCTAGAAAAGGAGGTGTCCTTCTACAAAGACGAGTCCAGCAAATCCCAGGCCGAGGTCGAGAGGTTACTGGAGATTCTGAGAGAGGTGGAGACAGAGAAAAATGACAAGGATAAGAAGATCGCAGAACTGGAAAGGTGAGAAAAAGCCACTTGTTTAGTTTTTAAATGCTTTTGAAAGTGTGAAGGGCCATTTACACAACCACATCTGGACACACTTGACTAAATTCATTTTTGCATTTTTGTGCATCATTTTTTAATTTTTTTTTATAAGTTTGAAAATGTAACATGCAAGCATTTCTTTACAAAAAGAACATTTTATTTGAAAAAAGTTTTTTAATTTTTAATTTTACATTTTTTAAGAATGATTTTGGCCATATAGTGTGATAGTCTTTCCACCACAAGATAAAATAATAATTATTAAAGGTAATTCTTAAATAGTAATTTCTTGTAATTCTGTGTTTATATCTCACAATTTATATCTCAAATTTATATTTATATCTCACAACATTATCTTCTGGGAGAAAAATGTAATACTTATGAGTGTATATCTAGAAGTTTTCTTAGAATTGCAAGAAAAAGGGACGGACATATAAAATGTTAACTCAGAATTGCAAGAATACAAGTCAGCTTGTGACATAAAAAGTTACATTTTAATTTAATACTTTTTTATCCCAAGGAATAAATGGCTTCTATAAGACAATGAAGGAAAAGTTGCCAACACGTGTCTTCAATAACTTCAAAAACACATATTCATTTATTTATTTAAATTTGTTAGTGAAGCTGCCATTAAGTGTCTTTAAGTTGTGCAGAGCTTGAATATGAATATATATATATATATATATATATATATATATATATATATATATATATATATATATATATATATATATATATATATATATATATACATATATAAGATATTTAACGTATAAAATATACAATATTTGGTTTAAAACAATTGACACTGTATGTCAGTTTACATGCTTACATTTGTGTTTTTACTATGTATTTCTAAGATGTTAACATTAGTATTAGTAAACAATGAATAAATATGTCCAAACATTAGTAGTGTAGTGTAAATATTGGAACTCAATTGAATTTTTTTAAGATTTGACAAGCTGAAAATATTTATTATTTATTATAATTTAATTATTACATCAGTTGACAGTTTCTACTGTACTTAATATCAAATTCTGCTGGGGTATACAGTAACATCAAAATGCTGATATCAAGAGCCGTTTTTTTATGCAGTACAAACCATGCTGTACTCTCAGAGATGCTGTCAATAATGCATCTCCTAGAGGTGAAATATGATGGTGATTGCAAATATTTATGCTGTTTCCTGGAATCATGCATTCATGAGGTCATCAGTATTCTGTGTGACATGTTCTGAATATTGATATGGAGCTCGTGTTTAGTGGTTGTGTATTGCCTCTCTCTTCATGCGCTGTGATGATTGATTCACCCCAAAGATTTGTGTGTGTTTTGGCATGATCATGTACAACTGCCTCCATATCTCTTTTTTCTTCTTCAAAATTCTTATTTAGTTGTTGAGCAATTCATCTAAGATATTAAGTCCATGCTAGTGCTGTAGGTTATACATCATCCAAAATGGGCATTCACACTAACAGCAAAGTGACCATAAATCACTGATTGTGATTTGCATATAATGCTGTATATATATATATATATATATATATATATATATATATATATATATATATATATATATATATAGTAATGCAGGCAATATTTTTTTTCCCAGTTTAACAGCATTAAAAATATTCAGTGCAGTTAACGCAGGGGCGGAGCTAAGATTGGCCACCCCACTCACAACTGCTGCTTCTGTCTCTTTTTTTTTCTTAATAAGAATAGCATTTATTTAGATTCAAAATAATCAAATAAGCGAATCAAACGAGTGCAGAAATGGTATAGGTGATGAGGTGCTCAGTGAACTGTGATCAGATGAGATGTTGTCAAATCTGTGCTATTCAGTCGCAAACACAAATATGGTGCCAATCGCTTAAAGTAAGAGCAGCCAAATATCCCAATAACCCAGCTGCTGTGATGTCTGTTAATCAAAGAAAAAAATAGGAAATCAGTAACATTTGCTTTATTCAATTTCTGTATATTTTTCACAGGTGATTATGACATTTATCATAATGGGTTTATGTGAAGATTGTTTTAAGTTAACTTTGATTAGAAGTAAAAATAAAAATAAAATAAAAAAGCTATCAATTATACTGTTATGTTGAATGGCTATTGTCTATGGTTAAATATAAGGAAATAAATAACAATTTCCCAGACACATCAATAGTATTGGTATTAGTGATAGATGCCATTAAAAAAATATTACAAATATACTATATTTATGTTGTTTAAACAATCATTTGAAGATAGAATGTGAAATTATTGCAATATAAAAGTATATTTAAAAAAAACTTTAATGTTAGGTGGGATTAATCGTGATTAATCGTGATAAATTTCAGGAAAAAAACGTTTGATTAGTTAGTTAATCAAGTGACAGCGCTAATATATATATATATATATATATATATATATACTACACGCAAAACATTGACTAGTCATAGGCATTCCAAGTGAGTTTGATTTATCCATTTATGGCCCTGTTTACACTTGGTAATAAGATGCTTTTTTGTCAATCTGATCACAAGCGGATAATGGAGACACATACCCATTTATACCTGGCATTTAAATCCATCTCTTCTGTCCATTTTTGACCATTTCTGACCAGATTACCACCCGTGGTGCTGATTATATCAAGAGAAGGGTAAATGGGCAGATCCGTCTGTCGGCATCAAAACACGAGCATGTACTTATAAGGGAAACAGGTTAATTTAGCTCAAAGGGAATCTTTTAAGATTTTAAGGGGAATTTGAACAGAATCACTGTTTTACGGCTGATCACTGAGACGCCCTGCGATTCACTGAATGAGCCATTTAACATCAAATCTGCGCTGGATATTAATATCCAAACTATAGTGAAAACACTATTAAAAACATGATAGTCAAATGTGTGGGTTTCATAAATGGTATGGAGTTAAGCAATAGACTGATATTCCTTTAGAAGTCATTTTGAGTTCATTAAAAGTTCTTGTGCTATTCTCTGACATAAAGATGTTCTGTGTGGACCAGAGGTTAAAAGGCCCCCTTAGAAGTTTCAGTCTAGTTCTGCTAGTTGGGGGGAAGTCAATCCAAGGATCTTGTTTACTCTCATGGCTTTACATGTGAGGGTCAGACTGTCCATCTCTTTGAGTACTTGCCCCACATTTGACAATCTCTTCTCTGAATTGAAATTGTCAGTAATTGTTCTAGTGGTGTTAATGTTGAAAGCTGTTCTGTGAAAGAGTTGGTTGGTTGGTTTTCTTGCTTCTGACTTGTGGCACTAGGACTTGATTTACAACATACTGTTGCCTTTATGAGGAATCGACTCGTTAATTTGTCTGGTTCAGGTCTGATACGCTGCATACTTACTGCTGTTGTTTCTTTTTCATGTTATCAGAATAATACTTCAATACGTCAAAGCTTAAATCCCGTCTGGTAAGCACGCATCCTTGTACTCTTGCAATGATTACAGGTAGGTAGGTGGAGAGTTGGCTGTTTTTTGTGGCTGCTCAAATACATTCAACCACATCAGCATCTACACCACGAAAGCAATTCAATCGAATGCGTTTTCGTCTACCTCTGGAAGTGTTTGAAAGTGGACAAGCTCAAAACATTTCAAGCCCTGTTTACACTGTGTTTAGCATTGTCCACTTGTGATACGATCTACCAAAACGCATCTCAATACCAAATGTAAACAGGACCTATGATGTTAAATGAAATGCTGCAGTTTGCCGTTTATATAAACACGTTTTGTTCCCATTCAGCAGTAATTCCTGTCAGTGTGAACAGCCCTTATAATAGTTTTGAGCACTGGACAGTAAGTTCAGTACCTCATAGGTTCCAGCTCTGGCTCAAAGTCTTGTTGCTTATTCATGGTTGACCTACTCATGCTTTAGTGTTAATGTGGTTTGATTAACCATGTGTGTTTCTGTTTTGTTTTTTACCGTCTCGCCAACTCTTTCTCTGTTCTGTCTGTTGATCTTTCTCTTTTTCCAACCTCCTTCTCTTCCTCGTGTTCTTCCATTTTTTTCCTCTTCTGTCATAAAACACTCCTTTCTTGTTCAAAAATTCTTGTCCATCTTCATGCTCTTCCTATTCTGCATCTATCTATCTATCTATCTATCTATCTATCTATCTATCTATCTATCTATCTATCTATCTATCTATCTATCTATCTATCTATCTATCTATCTATATATCTATCTATCTATCTATCTATCTATCATCTATCTATCTATCTATCTATCTATCCTGCCATCTTCATTCATTTTACCTCTATCCATAACTTCATAATTCATACCCCCTTCACTGTGAACCAGCCCCCCTCCCCCCGCTGCCCGCCCCTTGCCCCGCCCTGGTGGCAGAGCCCCCTCTGACCCTCCCCCCTCTGTGTCCGCTGCCCCCCAGCAGATTGGGGGCATGGTGTGGGACTTCCTGGGAAAGTGAGTGCTCTGTCCTGGCACCACGGCTCGGCTGCATTTGTCTGTCTGCAACTGCTGTGTGCTTGATGCCTTGATGCCTCCGTTGCACGGCTGTCTCTCATTCACTGGTTTTTCTTGTTCTTTTTAATGTGACACATACATGCCAGATTGCATGGATGTAAAAATATGTGGACTGAGAAGGCCCTTTAAATAATATTGTGTGTGTAATGTGTTTTGTGGTTGTTTAAGCTTTTTCTTGCGCATGTGTTGGACTCTCTTCCAAACCCTAGTGAGATGCTTTGCAGTCTAATGTCTACATAGGTATATATAGGCAACATCCTAAACAAGATGGAGCCTCATAAGTGGCTGATTAAAAATGTTAGTGGCCAGCAGCAATACAGTCACACAAACAGTGCTCAAGAGATCTGAAAGAGAGGCTTGATGCTGTTGCTAACTACTCATCAGACTCATGCATTTGTAAAAGTATTTTCTACTCTTTATTTACAGAACCCCTACATTGTTGAATGGTAATATATAAAAGGAAACATTTAATGCTACCTTTACCTGTAGGTTTTGTCCACAACTGCATATTTCATATATTGCTGTCTATCTACATCCTTTTGGGAGTGTACCTATGGTGCATAAACTATGTTGCCTATAGGCAGGAAGCTCACTAGGCTTTGAAACTGAGCTAATGTGTACATCAACCAGAGTGCACATTTTCCTTTTATGATTATATCTGTTCTGTTCCAATTTTTTTTTTTTTTTTTAAGATAATAAATATAGAACATGAACATTTTATCTAACGGTTCCATAGTTTCAGCACTATTTTCTTTCACAATATTGTCATACATGTGATAGCTGCACACTTGATGTATCTGTCATAATTTTGGCATTGCAACATTGTTGATGTGCAGTCATTCTCTAAAATTACACAAAAATTAAAGAAATAGTTCACCTAAAAATACAAATTCTGTCATCAGAGTCTGATTTCCTTTATTTTATAAAATATAAAAGGAGGAGTTGAGTTTATACCAAAGTTTTATTAATTGTTCTAATTCTATGAGGTTCACACCACAGCTAAATCAAAATGACACAGAGGAACAATATTGTTGGAATCACTTTCAGACTTCTTGATTATTATATTCCAAGTCTTCTGAACTCTTAAGGATTCGATTTTGAGTCATTGTTACTAAAAATCTCATATTGAGTCCTTTGTCTTCTATTGAAGACAGAAAATCATACGTTTGAAACTACATTTTGGTGAGTAAATGGCGACATTGTTTTTATTTTCTGGTGAACTGTTCTTAATTACCCTCAATTACATAGTGGTTTTCACATAGATCTGTGAACTAATGCTATTTTCAGCAGCCTTGGTGTATTTTATTGTACCCTGCTTTTATGAGGTTACATGCTTCTGTGATCTCTGCGCTTGCTGCTTGGTGTTGCTGACAATGAGCTGAGCCTCGTTTCCTGACCTCTGAACACCCATCTCACATGCTGAACCTCTTGACCAGTCATCTTTCTGCTTCCTAACACAATCTCTCCTCCCTTCCCTCTCAATCTCCTGAATGATCCTCTCCATCTCCTCGCACCTCAGCCTTGCGAAATTCCCCTCAAATCGGCCCTCTGCATGAGTAGTTCTGCAGCATTTCAGGCCCTGTTTTGCTCTGTGAACGAGCTGGGTGCTTTAGGTAGGGTTTAGTGTTCCTCTAGTAGGTGTGCACCCTCATGCCTGATCGCTCTCGCCCTGTTTGCCACCCCGTGCGATCCCACCCACTGCGGCTCGGCTGGTTGTGTTGCTGCATGTTGGTTCTCTCACGGGGCCCTTGCAGATCTGGACTCAGTGGCTTATCCACTGACGGTGATTATTTGAGATTATAGCGTCATGCATCCTGCCTTGCTGACCTTGGGAGCCGTTCTAAACCGCTCCTAGTTTCTCACTTGACTCTTTCCTTCTGTTTTCTGCTTTGTTTCGAAGAATTCTAAAGTTTTATTTCTCCTTTCCTTCCTATTTGCTGTGTTCTGGCTTCTCTTCCTTTACATTCCTGTCCTTCCTGCATCCTTCCTTCCTCCTCTTTCTCCTCCACCAGTCTTGCTCCTAGGTAAGTTGGTTGTTCCTCAGGTGTTGTTCACCCTCCATTATGAGCAATAACCAAGCGTGTTTTGCTTGTGTGATGTTAGAAAAATAACTGTATTTTCCCTCACATTTGCTTCTAGTGTGTTTTTGTTATGATATTTCATGGTGATGTTGTGTTGTTGTTTGAATTTAATAATCACACATACAGTGACCCTAAAATGTATTTGGACACTCAAAACACACTTTAAGAAGTCAGAATGTCATTGCATTATATAATACATTTTATATGTAATAATAAAGTCACTTTGGAGTGGATGCATTGAAAACTCAAGTAATTCTTCAATTATTCTTAAATCAAGGTACATTTACCGTACTTAAGAAGCAAATTGCATAAAGTCATGAAAAAAAAACCTACAAATGGGGTAAGAAAGCTAAACTTGTTTTCCCTTTGAATTAAGTTTATTTTTCTTACTCCATTCCACACAGACGAAAGAAGTACATAGACATAAGGGTGAGCAAATGATATCAGAATTTTGATTCTTGGGTGGACTAGTAATTTTAATACCTTATGTCATTTGCTTCTTAGGTAAATGTATGTTAATTTAAGAAAGTTATTTGTACTAGACAACGACAAAAAATATGGTATAATAATTAATTTCGATCATTGTATCATGTTTGGTTGAATAGGGTTTTGTGATTGATATCAAATGTAGCAATTCAGGTGACACTTTCTATTTTTTCTAAGGCAAACCAAGGATCAAAATAAAAAGGGCCCAGGCATCAAGATGGGTCCTCAGATGGACAAGAAAGGCCCTGGGAATATCTTGCAAGACCAACGGAAGGACAATCCAATGGACAACCCAAAGGTGTGTTGTTTTTATTTAATGGCTTTAATTTTAGTCTTAAATCAAGAGAAAACAAGAAAAACAAAAGGGTCTCTCTTGATTTTCTTGCACACATTTGTCTTTCTTTGACAGATGGAGGAGTTGACGAATGTTTTGGAGAAGACGAGGCAGGAGTTGGAAGCCACTAAGCAGCGTCTGTCCTCCACCCAACAGTCTCTGTCTGAGAGAGACGGCCATCTGACCAACCTCCGACAGGAGCGCAGGAAACAGCTCGAGGAGATCTTGGAGATGAAGTAAGAATCCTTGCAGCCAGACTCTGTTCCTTCATAAATATTTGATGCCTATCATGTTTTGTTTTTTTTGTTGTTGTTGGTGTTGAAAGCTGCTCAGTGTACATGCAGCATGCATACAGTATCTCAAACGGTCTGTTCTCCTCAGACAACAGGCTCTGCTCGCTGCTATCAGTGAGAAGGATGCTAACATCGCTTTGCTGGAACTGTCCTCCTCCAATAAGAAGAAGACACAAGAGGAAGTGCTGGCCCTGAAAAGAGAGAAGGACAGACTAATGCATCAACTCAAACAACAGGTCGGTCGATTTCTGTACTCAAAAAACCATTTAATGACACCTAGAATTAAGATATTGTAGAAGATATGATTCATTTTTCATAGGCGTGACAAATTCCGGCCAAGTCAGTAATTATTATCTTGTGTTCAATAAATGTTAAATGGACAATATTGTAGAACTGTATGATTTTGGTTTTAAAAAGGGTCATAAAACAATCAAAATGAGTAAAAAGTAAGTAGTTTGTATGTTACAAGTACATTTGGGGAACACAGCTATAAATTGTAATGAATGAAAGAAAAAATATAAATTTTCTAAACAAATATTAGTATTGTAATTTTACAGTTCACAATCAAATATTTTATTATTTTATAATACAGTAGTTTTATTGCAATATATATATATATATATATATTTTTTTTATTTCTTTGACAATGCATATACATTTAATATATTTTTATTTAATGACAATAACAAAATCATAATTATTATTTTATAGACACAACGAGTACAAAACCTCCTGAACAAAAAACATACGTGAACAGGAAGGAAAAAATATATTTTCTAATTTTTTTTGCTCAAAATTATAGATTTTAATGAAACCTATCTATATCCAATTGTTGATTTAAAAAAGAATGCTTTAAGCTAGAATAAAACTTTTTTTTTTTTTTTTTTTTTTTTTAAGTAGAGGCTTTATTTTGGTGTATTTCATATTCAATTCATACAGCTAAATATACTGTAGGCTTTCTTTGAGAATCATCAAAATCGCTGGTGGTGGCTGGCAACCTTTTTTAAAAATGCTGGCAGGGAAAGAGTTAAAATAGCCAGAAGTAATTAAATATTCAATATCAGCCAATAAACTGAAAAAAGGCGGTTACATACATTATTGTGTATTCCTATTTTCAGCTTCAGAAGGGTGTTCTTCCCCAAATGTGGTCATATCAGCTTACAGCTTTGAAAGAATGAGTCAAAGAAAGTATTAGAAAATCTCTTGTACTCCCCCTGAGGCATGTAGCCACCTGATACCTTGTGAACTCAGCTTTGTATCCTGGCTTTATTAACTCCTGGAAATTGAGTAAAAGCAAACTGATTACATTTGTACAAGCCATTAAGAGATGTCTGATGATCTCAAACCATGTATCAAAAATATGCTGCTTGTTTCTTACTAACTTTTTTTATCCATTTTAGACACAGAGCAGGATGAAACTTATCACTGACAACTACGAGGATGACCATTACCACCCTCATGCTCCACCTCCCCACATGCAACCTCAACCAATTCATCCTCAACCCCAACCCCAACCGCCTTACCCACATCCCCAACACCCCCACCAGCCTCCTTACCCACACGCGCCCCATCCCCAACACCCACAGCCTCCACCCCACCACCCTCAACACCCGCAGCAGCCGCCCCAGCCTCAATATCCCCACCCACAACACCCTCAACACCCACAACACCCTCAACACCCTCAACACCCCCAACACCCGCAACCGCCCGGCCCACACCAGCACCCACCTAGACCCCAGCCACCCCATCCTCAACACCCTCATCCTGGGGTCCCTCCGCAGCAGCATCCCCACGGCCCTCCGCCTCAGCAGAGCCCCCACCCTCAGCCCATGCCACACCAACAGCAGCACCCCCATCACCCCCCGCACCCCGGCCCACAGGGCCCACACCCTCGGCACCCTCCACCACACCATCGGGGTCCAGGCCGTGGACCCCCGCATCCCGGACACCGACCCGCTCCAGACCAGGTTTGTATGGTCTCTTCACTTTAATATGAATTTTGTGTCTGCACCT